>NC_142616.1:1302500-1487500 GCF_059453375.1 Lepisosteus platostomus
CCACACACAGCTCCTCCACACAGAGAGACAGGCCCAGTCCACACACTGATCCCATCTCCCACACAGAGAGACAGGCCCAGTCCACACACTGATCCCATCTCCCACACAGAGAGACAGGCCCAGTCCACACACTGTCCACACACAGCTCCCCCACACAGAGAGACAGGCCCAGTCCACACACTGTCCACACACAGCTCCCCCACACAGAGAGACAGGCCCAGTCCACACACTGTCCACACACAGCTCCCCCACACAGAGAGACAGGCCCAGTCCACACACTGTCCACACCCAGCTCCTCCACACAGAGAGACAGGCCCAGTCCACACACTGTCCACACACAGCTCCTCCACACAGAGAGACAGGCCCAGTCCACACACTGTCCACACCCAGCTCCTCCACACAGAGAGACAGGCCCAGTCCACACACTGTCCACACCCAGCTCCTCCACACAGAGAGACAGGCCCAGTCCACACACTGTCCACACACAGCTCCTCCACACAGAGAGACAGGCCCAGTCCACATACTGTCCACACACAGCTCCTCCACACAGAGAGACAGGCCCAGTCCACACACTGTCCACACCCAGCTCCTCCACACAGAGAGACAGGCCCAGTCCACACACTGTCCACACCCAGCTCCTCCACACAGAGAGACAGGCCCAGTCCACACACTGTCCACACCCAGCTCCTCCACACAGAGAGACAGGCCCAGTCCACACACAGCTCCCCCACACAGAGAGACAGGCCCAGTCCACACACTGTCCACACCCAGCTCCTCCACACAGAGAGACAGGCCCAGTCCACACGCTGTCCACACACAGCTCCTCCACACAGAGAGACAGGCCCAGTCCACACACTGTCCACACACAGAGAGACAGGCCCAGTCCACACACTGTCCACACACAGAGAGACAGGCCCAGTCCACACACTGTCCACACCCAGCTCCTCCACACAGAGAGACAGGCCCAGTCCACACACTGTCCACACACATCTCCTCCACACAGAGAGACAGGCCCAGTCCACACACTGTCCACACCCAGCTCCTCCACACAGAGAGACAGGCCCAGTCCACACGCTGTCCACACCCAGCTCCTCCACACAGAGAGACAGGCCCAGTCCACACACTGTCCACACACAGCTCCTCCACACAGAGAGACAGGCCCAGTCCACACACTGTCCACACCCAGCTCCTCCACACAGAGAGACAGGCCCAGTCCACACACTGTCCACACACAGCTCCTCCACACAGAGAGACAGGCCCAGTCCACACACTGATCCCATCTCCCACACAGAGAGACAGGCCCAGTCCACACACTGTCCACACACAGCTCCTCCACACAGAGAGACAGGCCCAGTCCACACACTGTCCACACACAGCTCCTCCACACAGAGAGACAGGCCCAGTCCACACACTGTCCACACACAGCTCCTCCACACAGAGAGACAGGCCCAGTCCAAACACTGTCCACACCCAGCTCCTCCACACAGAGAGACAGGCCCAGTCCACACACTGTCCACACACAGAGAGACAGGCCCAGTCCACACACTGTCCACACACAGAGAGACAGGCCCAGTCCACACACTGTCCACACACAGCTCCTCCACACAGAGAGACAGGCCCAGTCCACACACTGATCCCATCTCCCACACAGAGAGACAGGCCCAGTCCACACACTGATCCCATCTCCCACACAGAGAGACAGGCCCAGTCCACACACTGTCCACACACAGCTCCCCCACACAGAGAGACAGGCCCAGTCCACACACTGTCCACACCCAGCTCCTCCACACAGAGAGACAGGCCCAGTCCACACGCTGTCCACACCCAGCTCCTCCACACAGAGAGACAGGCCCAGTCCACACACTGTCCACACACAGCTCCCCCACACAGAGAGACAGGCCCAGTCCACACACTGTCCACACCCAGCTCCTCCACACAGAGAGACAGGCCCAGTCCACACACTGTCCACACACAGCTCCTCCACACAGAGAGACAGGCCCAGTCCACACACTGTCCACACCCAGCTCCTCCACACAGAGAGACAGGCCCAGTCCAAACACTGTCCACACCCAGCTCCTCCACACAGAGAGACAGGCCCAGTCCACACACTGTCCACACACAGAGAGACAGGCCCAGTCCACACACTGTCCACACACAGAGAGACAGGCCCAGTCCACACACTGTCCACACACAGCTCCTCCACACAGAGAGACAGGCCCAGTCCACACACTGATCCCATCTCCCACACAGAGAGACAGGCCCAGTCCACACACTGTCCACACACAGCTCCCCCACACAGAGAGACAGGCCCAGTCCACACACTGTCCACACCCAGCTCCTCCACACAGAGAGACAGGCCCAGTCCACACGCTGTCCACACCCAGCTCCTCCACACAGAGAGACAGGCCCAGTCCACACACTGTCCACACACAGCTCCCCCACACAGAGAGACAGGCCCAGTCCACACACTGTCCACACCCAGCTCCTCCACACAGAGAGACAGGCCCAGTCCACACACTGTCCACACACAGCTCCTCCACACAGAGAGACAGGCCCAGTCCACACACTGTCCACACCCAGCTCCTCCACACAGAGAGACAGGCCCAGTCCAAACACTGTCCACACCCAGCTCCTCCACACAGAGAGACAGGCCCAGTCCACACACTGTCCACACACAGAGAGACAGGCCCAGTCCACACACTGTCCACACACAGAGAGACAGGCCCAGTCCACACACTGTCCACACACAGCTCCTCCACACAGAGAGACAGGCCCAGTCCACACACTGTCCACACCCAGCTCCTCCACACAGAGAGACAGGCCCAGTCCACACACAGCTCCCCCACACAGAGAGACAGGCCCAGTCCACACACTGTCCACACCCAGCTCCTCCACACAGAGAGACAGGCCCAGTCCACACGCTGTCCACACACAGCTCCTCCACACAGAGAGACAGGCCCAGTCCACACACTGTCCACACACAGAGAGACAGGCCCAGTCCACACACTGTCCACACACAGAGAGACAGGCCCAGTCCACACACTGTCCACACCCAGCTCCTCCACACAGAGAGACAGGCCCAGTCCACACACTGTCCACACACATCTCCTCCACACAGAGAGACAGGCCCAGTCCACACACTGTCCACACCCAGCTCCTCCACACAGAGAGACAGGCCCAGTCCACACGCTGTCCACACCCAGCTCCTCCACACAGAGAGACAGGCCCAGTCCACACACTGTCCACACACAGCTCCTCCACACAGAGAGACAGGCCCAGTCCACACACTGTCCACACCCAGCTCCTCCACACAGAGAGACAGGCCCAGTCCACACACTGTCCACACACAGCTCCTCCACACAGAGAGACAGGCCCAGTCCACACACTGATCCCATCTCCCACACAGAGAGACAGGCCCAGTCCACACACTGTCCACACACAGCTCCTCCACACAGAGAGACAGGCCCAGTCCACACACTGTCCACACACAGCTCCTCCACACAGAGAGACAGGCCCAGTCCACACACTGTCCACACACAGCTCCTCCACACAGAGAGACAGGCCCAGTCCAAACACTGTCCACACCCAGCTCCTCCACACAGAGAGACAGGCCCAGTCCACACACTGTCCACACCCAGCTCCTCCACACAGAGAGACAGGCCCAGTCCACACACTGTCCACACACAGCGAGAGAGGCCCAGTCCACATGCTGAGGAGCTCAGTCTCTTCAGTCTGAAGGGAGTGTCCCACACTCAGGCTGGGGGAACTGAGTCTCTTTAGTCTGAAGGGAGTGTCTCACACTCAGGCTGGGGGAACTGAGTCTCTTCAGTCTTAAGGGAGGTTCCTGGACAGAGGGGACTATGAAGGGAGTTTGCACACAGAAGGAAATATGTTCATAGTCACTGACAAACCCCCCAGCGAAGCAGATGTCTTCAGACTCAGCAGTGAAACAGGATCTAGAGGACATGAGTGGAAACAACACTGCTACTGTACATAGAGAGGGGTGGGAGTGGGGAACAAGCTGATACCCTGGCTTCTCCCCAGACACAGCTGGGTGAGACACTCCAGTCAGAAGAGAAGACACTACTGTACACAGAGAGGGGTGGGAGTGGGGAACCAGCTGATACCCTGACTTCTCCCCAGACACAGCTGGGTGAGACACTCCAGTCAGGACAGGAGACACTACTGTACACAGAGAGGGGTGGGAGTGGGGAACAAGCTGATACCCTGACTTCTCCCCAGACACAGCTGGGTGAGACACTCCAGTCAGAAGAGGAGACAGTACTGTACACAGAGAGGGGTGGGAGTGGGGAACAAGCTGATACCCTGGCCTCTCTCAGGATTCAGCTGGGTGAGTCGCTGGGCTCGGTTGCCTGCTGAGCTGCGCTGTGTCCTGGCCTGTCCTGGCCTGTCCTGTGCTGGTGTGTCACTGGGTTGAGCCACGCTGGTGGGCCTCTGCAATGGTTGCCTCAGGCTGGCTGGTGGTGGTGTGGCCTCCCCCCCTCGCCCCACCCACCACATTCCTCTTCAAAACCCCCTCGCTGTCACACCCCAGCGCCAAACTCCTCTCACACCGGAGACAGGAGACAGGAGACAGGAGACCGAGAGAAACTCTGCACTGTCACACCCCAGCGCCAAACTCCTCTCACACCGGGGACAGGAGACAGGAGACAGGAGACAGGAGACAGGAGACCGAGAGAAACTCTGCACTTTCACACCCCAGCGCCAAACTCCTCTCACACCGGGGACAGGAGACAGGAGACAGGAGACAGGAGACCGAGAGAAACTCTGCACTTTCACACCCCAGCGCCAAACTCCTCTCACACCGGGGACAGGAGACAGGAGACAGGAGACAGGAGACAGGAGACCGAGAGAAACTCTGCACTTTCACACCCCAGCGCCAAACTCCTCTCACACCGGAGACAGGAGACAGGAGACAGGAGACCGAGAGAAACTTCAGAAAGGTATTCCTGCCTGTCTGGTTGTGTGCTGCGTGTCTGTTACACTGCGATAGGTACTGTGTGTATCAGAGAGACGTCATGTCGAGACGGGGGTCCTGCGCACAGACACGTTCAGGCTGGGTGATAAACAGGTCGTCCGGTACTGTGAGGGCTCTCAGCTCACCGGGGGGCTTTCCCCCGGTGGTGTCGGGCCGGTCGGATCTTGTGGACCCTCCAGCCCGGCCGCGGTCAGGGGACTGGTGACCCACTGGTGGGCGAACTCTTCACAGACTGGACCCCCAGCTGATGAGCGCCTGAGCTCCACAGTCTTTACAGATCCCTGATCATTAGTCTCTGGGACAGTGCTCTCCCATGACTACCAGCTGTCTGGGTCACACTGTACCCCCTCCAGTCCAGTCTGGGTCGCACTGCCCCCCTCCAGTCCAGAGATCACTGGTCCAGTCTGGGTCACACTGTACCCCCCCAGAGATCACTGGTCCAGTCTGGGTCACACTGTACCCCCCCAGAGATCACTGGTCCAGTCTGGGTCACACTGTACCCCTCCAGTCCAGAGATCACTGGTCCAGTCTGGGTCACACTGCCCCCCTCCAGTCCAGAGATCACTGGTCCAGTCTGGGGCACACCGTACCCCTCCAGTCCAGTCTGGGGCACACTGTACCCCTCCAGTCCAGGGATCACTGGTCCAGTCTGGGGCACACTGTACCCCTCCAGTCCAGTCTGGGGCACACTGTACCCCTCCAGTCCAGAGATCACTGGTCCAGTCTGGGGCATACTGTACCCCTCCAGTCCAGAGATCACTGGTCCAGTCTGGGTCACTCTGTACCCCTCCAGTCCAGTCTGGGGCACACTGTACCCCTCCAGTCCAGAGATCTCTGGTCCAGTCTGGGTCACTCTGTACCCCTCCAGTCCAGTCTAGGGCACACTGTACCCCTGTGCTGTGTGTGACATCAGTCTCGGATCCTTTCCTTGACCCCAGTGAGTCTCACTTGGTTTCCATGGCAGCAGTGATCTGGGTGTGTTGGGGGTGGCTGGTGTTGCCAGCAGCCACAACAGTGTTTCATAACGAGTTCCTCCCATTCTCCCTCCCTGTCTGTGTCTCCTCTCTCTCCCTCCCTGTCTGTGTCTCCTCTCTCTCCGTGACTCTTCTCCCTCCCTGTCTGTGTCTCCTCTCTCTCCCTCCCTGTCTGTGTCTCCTCTCTCTCCGTTTCTCTTCTCTCTCCCTCCCTGTGTCTCCTCTCTCTCCCTCCCTGTCTGTGTCTCCTCTCTCTCCGTGTCTCTTCTCCCTCCCTGTCTGTGTCTCCTCTCTCTCCCTGTCTCCTCTCTCTTCCTCCCTGTCTGCGTCTCCCCTCCCTCCCTGTCTGTGTCTCCTCTCTCTCCCTGTCTCCTCTCTCTCCCTCCCTGTCTGTGTCTCCCACTCTCTCTTCCTGTCTGTGTCTCTTCTCTCTCACTGTCTCCTTTCTCTCCCACCCTGTCTGTGTCTCCTCTCTCTCTCTGTCTGTGTCTCCCCTCCCTCCCTGTCTCTCTCCTTCTCTCTCCCTCCCTGCCTGTGTCTCCTCTCTCTCCCTGTCTGTCTCCCCTCTCTCTCTCTGTCTCTCCCTGTCTGTCTCTCTCTGTCCTCGTCTCTCTCTGTCTCTCTGTGTCTCTGTTGTAGTGGTAGCAGTATCAGCAGAGGCAGCATCAGCTGGACAACGTTTTGACATCTGTCTGAGTATCCAGCTGTGGTGACATCTGTCTGAGTATCCAGCTGTGGTGACATCTGTGAATATCCAGCTGTGGTGACATCTGTCTGAGTATCCAGCTGTGGTGACATCTGTCTGAGTATCCAGCTGTGGTGACATCTGTCTGAGTATCCAGCTGTTGAGACATCTGTCTGGACACAAATGCAAGTTGATCCTCCTGACAGAGGCTCATACAGAGACTGTGTGTCTCTGCAGTGGTCAGTCTGAGGAAGAAGTCAGTCTGAGGAAGTGGTCAGTCTGATGTAGTGGTCAGTCTGATGTAGTGGTCACTCTGAGCCCAATTCTGTCCATCATGTAGCCCAGGTCCTCTCGCTGGTGAGGAGTGAGACAGACAGGCAGTGGGACAGACAGACAGACAGAGGGCAGCTGTGCTGTGATCTGGTCACAGACAGACAGACAGTGAGGCAGACAGACAGGCAGAGAAGCAGACAGGCAGAGGAGCAGACAGACAGCCAGGCAGTGAGGCAGTCAGACAGACAGTTAGACAGGCAATTAGGCAGACAGGCAGAGGGGCAGACAGAAAGGCAGACAGGCAGAGGGGCAGACAGGCGTTTTTGACTTGATATGAGCGTCTGTGTCTCTGACAGCACTGGGCCTGTCCTGACCAGTCTGGTACTCAGGAATTCACTGGCAGACACATGTACACTCACACACACTCACACACCCATACACTCACACACACACTCACACACACACCCATACACTCACACACACACTCACACACACACCCATACACTCACCCACACACTCACACACACACCCATACACTCACACACCCATACACTCACACACACACTCACACACACACCCATACACTCACACACACACTCACACACACACTCACACACCCATACACTCACACACACACTCACACACACCCATACACTCACACACACCCATACACTCACACACACATCCACAGTACACACACCCATACACTCACACACACTCACACACACACACCCATACACTCACACACACACTCACACACCCATACTCTCACACACACACTCACACACACCCATACACTCACACACACACTCACACACACACCCATACACTCACACACACTCAGTACTCACACTCACACACTCACACACACCCATACACTCACACACACTCAGTACTCACACTCACACACTCACACACAGTACACACACTCAGACTCACACACACACCCATACACTCACACACACATGCACAGTAGACACACTCACACACTCACTCACACACAGTACTCACACTCACACACACACTCACACACACACACAGTACTCACACTCACACACACACCCATACACTCACGCACACATGCACAGTAGACACACTCACACACTCACTCACACACAGTACTCACACTCACACACACACTCACACACACACTCACACACACACAGTACTCACACTCACACACACACCCATACACTCACGCAAACTCACACACACACCCATACACTTACACACACATGCACAGTACACACACTCACACTCACACACACACACTCACACACACACCCATACACTCACACACAAATACACAGTACTCACACTCACACACACACTCACACAGTACACACACTCTCACTCACAGTACACACACAGTACACACACATACACTCACACACAGTAAACACACTCGCACACACTCACACACTTACACTCACACAGTACACACATATTCACACTGACACACACACAGTACACACATACTCACACTGATACACACACTCACAAACAAATGCACAGTACACACACTCACACTCACACACATACACTCACACTCACACACACAGTACACACTCACACACACACACACACACACACACACACACACACACACACACACACACACACACACACACACACTATGATCAAGTGCTCCAGGAGGATGCCCTAACCCCCCCTCGGACAGATGGGTGTGTCTCTATAGACTGACTCTCTCTCTCCTTCTGCCATCGTGTGTATGGACCCCTGTCTCTCTCTCTCTGAGCAGGATGGGCTCTGTGGGAGTTCAGATCCTGTCGATGGCTCTGGGGATCATCGGCCTGATCACTGCCATCGTGTGCTGTGCTGTGCCTCAGTGGAAGCAGACCTCCTTCACAGGACAGAGCATCCTGACTGCAGAGGTACTGAGGGCTGAACCCCGTTCACCCCTCTCTCTCAGTGTGTCTGTACTGACCCGTTCACCCCTCTCTCTCAGTGTGTCTGTACTGACCCGTTCACCCCTCTCTCTCAGTGTGTCTGTACTGACCCCGTTCACCCCTCTCTCTCAGTGTGTCTGTACTGACCCGTTCACCCCTCTCTCTCAGTGTGTCTGTACTGACCCGTTCACCCCTCTCTCTCAGTGTGTCTGTACTGACCCGTTCACCCCTCTCTCTCAGTGTGTCTGTACTGACCCGTTCACCCCTCTCTCTCAGTGTGTCTGTCTGTACTGACCCGTTCACCCCTCTCTCTCAGTGTGTCTGTACTGACCCGTTCACCCCTCTCTCTCAGTGTGTCTGTACTGACCCGTTCACCCCTCTCTCTCAGTGTGTCTGTACTGACCCGTTCACCCCTCTCTCTCAGTGTGTCTGTACTGACCCCGTTCACCCCTCTCTCTCAGTGTGTCTGTACTGACCCGTTCACCCCTCTCTCTCAGTGTGTCTGTACTGACCCGTTCACCCCTCTCTCTCAGTGTGTCTGTACTGACCCGTTCACCCCTCTCTCTCAGTGTGTCTGTACTGACCCGTTCACCCCTCTCTCTCAGTGTGTCTGTCTGTACTGACCCGTTCACCCCTCTCTCTCAGTGTGTCTGTACTGACCCGTTCACCCCTCTCTCTCAGTGTGTCTGTACTGACCCCGTTCACCCCTCTCTCTCAGTGTGTCTGTACTGACCCCGTTCACCCCTCTCTCTCAGTGTGTCTGTACTGACCCGTTCACCCCTCTCTCTCAGTGTGTCTGTACTGACCCCGTTCACCCCTCTCTCTCAGTGTGTCTGTACTGACCCGTTCACCCCTCTCTCTCAGTGTGTCTGTACTGACCCCGTTCACCCCTCTCTCTCAGTGTGTCTGTACTGACCCGTTCACCCCTCTCTCTCAGTGTGTCTGTACTGACCCGTTCACCCCTCTCTCTCAGTGTGTCTGTCTGTACTGACCCGTTCACCCCTCTCTCTCAGTGTGTCTGTACTGACCCCGTTCACCCCTCTCTCTCAGTGTGTCTGTCTGTACTGACCCCGTTCACCCCTCTCTCTCAGTGTGTCTGTACTGACCCGTTCACCCCTCTCTCTCAGTGTGTCTGTCTGTACTGACCCGTTCACCCCTCTCTCTCAGTGTGTCTGTACTGACCCGTTCACCCCTCTCTCTCAGTGTGTCTGTACTGACCCCGTTCACCCCTCTCTCTCAGTGTGTCTGTCTGTACTGACCCCGTTCACCCCTCTCTCTCAGTGTGTCTGTACTGACCCGTTCACCCCTCTCTCTCAGTGTGTCTGTACTGACCCGTTCACCCCTCTCTCTCAGTGTGTCTGTACTGACCCGTTCACCCCTCTCTCTCAGTGTGTCTGTACTGACCCCGTTCACCCCTCTCTCTCAGTGTGTCTGTACTGACCCGTTCACCCCTCTCTCTCAGTGTGTCTGTCTGTACTGACCCGTTCACCCCTCTCTCTCAGTGTGTCTGTACTGACCCCGTTCACCCCTCTCTCTCAGTGTGTCTGTACTGACCCGTTCACCCCTCTCTCTCAGTGTGTCTGTACTGACCCGTTCACCCCTCTCTCTCAGTGTGTCTGTCTGTACTGACCCGTTCACCCCTCTCTCTCAGTGTGTCTGTACTGACCCGTTCACCCCTCTCTCTCAGTGTGTCTGTACTGACCCGTTCACCCCTCTCTCTCAGTGTGTCTGTACTGACCCGTTCACCCCTCTCTCTCAGTGTGTCTGTACTGACCCCGTTCACCCCTCTCTCTCAGTGTGTCTGTACTGACCCGTTCACCCCTCTCTCTCAGTGTGTCTGTACTGACCCGTTCACCCCTCTCTCTCAGTGTGTCTGTACTGACCCCGTTCACCCCTCTCTCTCAGTGTGTCTGTACTGACCCCGTTCACCCCTCTCTCTCAGTGTGTCTGTACTGACCCCGTTCACCCCTCTCTCTCAGTGTGTCTGTACTGACCCCGTTCACCCCTCTCTCTCAGTGTGTCTGTACTGACCCGTTCACCCCTCTCTCTCAGTGTGTCTGTACTGACCCGTTCACCCCTCTCTCTCAGTGTGTCTGTCTGTACTGACCCCGTTCACCCCTCTCTCTCAGTGTGTCTGTCTGTACTGACCCGTTCACCCCTCTCTCTCAGTGTGTCTGTACTGACCCGTTCACCCCTCTCTCTCAGTGTGTCTGTCTGTACTGACCCGTTCACCCCTCTCTCTCAGTGTGTCTGTACTGACCCGTTCACCCCTCTCTCTCAGTGTGTCTGTACTGACCCCGTTCACCCCTCTCTCTCAGTGTGTCTGTACTGACCCGTTCACCCCTCTCTCTCAGTGTGTCTGTCTGTACTGACCCCGTTCACCCCTCTCTCTCAGTGTGTCTGTACTGACCCCGTTCACCCCTCTCTCTCAGTGTGTCTGTACTGACCCCGTTCACCCCTCTCTCTCAGTGTGTCTGTACTGACCCGTTCACCCCTCTCTCTCAGTGTGTCTGTACTGACCCCGTTCACCCCTCTCTCTCAGTGTGTCTGTACTGACCCGTTCACCCCTCTCTCTCAGTGTGTCTGTACTGACCCCGTTCACCCCTCTCTCTCAGTGTGTCTGTACTGACCCGTTCACCCCTCTCTCTCAGTGTGTCTGTACTGACCCGTTCACCCCTCTCTCTCAGTGTGTCTGTCTGTACTGACCCGTTCACCCCTCTCTCTCAGTGTGTCTGTACTGACCCGTTCACCCCTCTCTCTCAGTGTGTCTGTACTGACCCCGTTCACCCCTCTCTCTCAGTGTGTCTGTACTGACCCCGTTCACCCCTCTCTCTCAGTGTGTCTGTCTGTACTGACCCGTTCACCCCTCTCTCTCAGTGTGTCTGTACTGACCCCGTTCACCCCTCTCTCTCAGTGTGTCTGTACTGACCCGTTCACCCCTCTCTCTCAGTGTGTCTGTACTGACCCGTTCACCCCTCTCTCTCAGTGTGTCTGTACTGACCCGTTCACCCCTCTCTCTCAGTGTGTCTGTACTGACCCGTTCACCCCTCTCTCTCAGTGTGTCTGTACTGACCCCGTTCACCCCTCTCTCTCAGTGTGTCTGTCTGTACTGACCCCGTTCACCCCTCTCTCTCAGTGTGTCTGTACTGACCCCGTTCACCCCTCTCTCTCAGTGTGTCTGTACTGACCCGTTCACCCCTCTCTCTCAGTGTGTCTGTACTGACCCCGTTCACCCCTCTCTCTCAGTGTGTCTGTACTGACCCGTTCACCCCTCTCTCTCAGTGTGTCTGTACTGACCCCGTTCACCCCTCTCTCTCAGTGTGTCTGTCTGTACTGACCCGTTCACCCCTCTCTCTCAGTGTGTCTGTACTGACCCGTTCACCCCTCTCTCTCAGTGTGTCTGTACTGACCCGTTCACCCCTCTCTCTCAGTGTGTCTGTACTGACCCCGTTCACCCCTCTCTCTCAGTGTGTCTGTACTGACCCGTTCACCCCTCTCTCTCAGTGTGTCTGTACTGACCCGTTCACCCCTCTCTCTCAGTGTGTCTGTACTGACCCCGTTCACCCCTCTCTCTCAGTGTGTCTGTCTGTACTGACCCCGTTCACCCCTCTCTCTCAGTGTGTCTGTACTGACCCGTTCACCCCTCTCTCTCAGTGTGTCTGTACTGACCCGTTCACCCCTCTCTCTCAGTGTGTCTGTACTGACCCGTTCACCCCTCTCTCTCAGTGTGTCTGTACTGACCCCGTTCACCCCTCTCTCTCAGTGTGTCTGTACTGACCCGTTCACCCCTCTCTCTCAGTGTGTCTGTACTGACCCGTTCACCCCTCTCTCTCAGTGTGTCTGTCTGTACTGACCCGTTCACCCCTCTCTCTCAGTGTGTCTGTCTGTACTGACCCGTTCACCCCTCTCTCTCAGTGTGTCTGTACTGACCCGTTCACCCCTCTCTCTCAGTGTGTCTGTACTGACCCGTTCACCCCTCTCTCTCAGTGTGTCTGTACTGACCCGTTCACCCCTCTCTCTCAGTGTGTCTGTCTGTACTGACCCGTTCACCCCTCTCTCTCAGTGTGTCTGTACTGACCCCGTTCACCCCTCTCTCTCAGTGTGTCTGTACTGACCCCGTTCACCCCTCTCTCTCAGTGTGTCTGTACTGACCCGTTCACCCCTCTCTCTCAGTGTGTCTGTACTGACCCGTTCACCCCTCTCTCTCAGTGTGTCTGTCTGTACTGACCCGTTCACCCCTCTCTCTCAGTGTGTCTGTACTGACCCCGTTCACCCCTCTCTCTCAGTGTGTCTGTACTGACCCGTTCACCCCTCTCTCTCAGTGTGTCTGTACTGACCCGTTCACCCCTCTCTCTCAGTGTGTCTGTACTGACCCGTTCACCCCTCTCTCTCAGTGTGTCTGTACTGACCCGTTCACCCCTCTCTCTCAGTGTGTCTGTCTGTACTGACCCCGTTCACCCCTCTCTCTCAGTGTGTCTGTACTGACCCCGTTCACCCCTCTCTCTCAGTGTGTCTGTACTGACCCCGTTCACCCCTCTCTCTCAGTGTGTCTGTACTGACCCCGTTCACCCCTCTCTCTCAGTGTGTCTGTACTGACCCGTTCACCCCTCTCTCTCAGTGTGTCTGTACTGACCCCGTTCACCCCTCTCTCTCAGTGTGTCTGTACTGACCCCGTTCACCCCTCTCTCTCAGTGTGTCTGTACTGACCCCGTTCACCCCTCTCTCTCAGTGTGTCTGTACTGACCCGTTCACCCCTCTCTCTCAGTGTGTCTGTACTGACCCCGTTCACCCCTCTCTCTCAGTGTGTCTGTACTGACCCCGTTCACCCCTCTCTCTCAGTGTGTCTGTACTGACCCGTTCACCCCTCTCTCTCAGTGTGTCTGTACTGACCCGTTCACCCCTCTCTCTCAGTGTGTCTGTACTGACCCCGTTCACCCCTCTCTCTCAGTGTGTCTGTACTGACCCCGTTCACCCCTCTCTCTCAGTGTGTCTGTACTGACCCGTTCACCCCTCTCTCTCAGTGTGTCTGTCTGTACTGACCCGTTCACCCCTCTCTCTCAGTGTGTCTGTACTGACCCGTTCACCCCTCTCTCTCAGTGTGTCTGTACTGACCCGTTCACCCCTCTCTCTCAGTGTGTCTGTCTGTACTGACCCCGTTCACCCCTCTCTCTCAGTGTGTCTGTACTGACCCCGTTCACCCCTCTCTCTCAGTGTGTCTGTCTGTACTGACCCCGTTCACCCCTCTCTCTCAGTGTGTCTGTACTGACCCGTTCACCCCTCTCTCTCAGTGTGTCTGTACTGACCCGTTCACCCCTCTCTCTCAGTGTGTCTGTACTGACCCGTTCACCCCTCTCTCTCAGTGTGTCTGTACTGACCCGTTCACCCCTCTCTCTCAGTGTGTCTGTACTGACCCCGTTCACCCCTCTCTCTCAGTGTGTCTGTACTGACCCCGTTCACCCCTCTCTCTCAGTGTGTCTGTCTGTACTGACCCCGTTCACCCCTCTCTCTCAGTGTGTCTGTACTGACCCGTTCACCCCTCTCTCTCAGTGTGTCTGTACTGACCCGTTCACCCCTCTCTCTCAGTGTGTCTGTACTGACCCATTCACCCCTCTCTCTCAGTGTGTCTGTACTGACCCGTTCACCCCTCTCTCTCAGTGTGTCTGTCTGTACTGACCCGTTCACCCCTCTCTCTCAGTGTGTCTGTACTGACCCGTTCACCCCTCTCTCTCAGTGTGTCTGTACTGACCCCGTTCACCCCTCTCTCTCAGTGTGTCTGTACTGACCCCGTTCACCCCTCTCTCTCAGTGTGTCTGTACTGACCCCGTTCACCCCTCTCTCTCAGTGTGTCTGTCTGTACTGACCCGTTCACCCCTCTCTCTCAGTGTGTCTGTACTGACCCGTTCACCCCTCTCTCTCAGTGTGTCTGTACTGACCCGTTCACCCCTCTCTCTCAGTGTGTCTGTACTGACCCCGTTCACCCCTCTCTCTCAGTGTGTCTGTACTGACCCGTTCACCCCTCTCTCTCAGTGTGTCTGTACTGACCCCGTTCACCCCTCTCTCTCAGTGTGTCTGTACTGACCCCGTTCACCCCTCTCTCTCAGTGTGTCTGTACTGACCCGTTCACCCCTCTCTCTCAGTGTGTCTGTACTGACCCCGTTCACCCCTCTCTCTCAGTGTGTCTGTCTGTACTGACCCCGTTCACCCCTCTCTCTCAGTGTGTCTGTACTGACCCCGTTCACCCCTCTCTCTCAGTGTGTCTGTACTGACCCGTTCACCCCTCTCTCTCAGTGTGTCTGTACTGACCCCGTTCACCCCTCTCTCTCAGTGTGTCTGTACTGACCCGTTCACCCCTCTCTCTCAGTGTGTCTGTACTGATCCCGTTCACCCCTCTCTCTCAGTGTGTCTGTCTGTACTGACCCCGTTCACCCCTCTCTCTCAGTGTGTCTGTACTGACCCCGTTCACCCCTCTCTCTCAGTGTGTCTGTACTGACCCGTTCACCCCTCTCTCTCAGTGTGTCTGTACTGACCCGTTCACCCCTCTCTCTCAGTGTGTCTGTACTGATCCCGTTCACCCCTCTCTCTCAGTGTGTCTGTCTGTACTGACCCCGTTCACCCCTCTCTCTCAGTGTGTCTGTACTGACCCCGTTCACCCCTCTCTCTCAGTGTGTCTGTACTGACCCGTTCACCCCTCTCTCTCAGTGTGTCTGTACTGACCCGTTCACCCCTCTCTCTCAGTGTGTCTGTCTGTACTGACCCCGTTCACCCCTCTCTCTCAGTGTGTCTGTCTGTACTGACCCCGTTCACCCCTCTCTCTCAGTGTGTCTGTACTGACCCGTTCACCCCTCTCTCTCAGTGTGTCTGTACTGACCCCGTTCACCCCTCTCTCTCAGTGTGTCTGTCTGTACTGACCCGTTCACCCCTCTCTCTCAGTGTGTCTGTACTGACCCGTTCACCCCTCTCTCTCAGTGTGTCTGTACTGACCCCGTTCACCCCTCTCTCTCAGTGTGTCTGTCTGTACTGACCCCGTTCACCCCTCTCTCTCAGTGTGTCTGTACTGACCCGTTCACCCCTCTCTCTCAGTGTGTCTGTACTGACCCCGTTCACCCCTCTCTCTCAGTGTGTCTGTCTGTACTGACCCGTTCACCCCTCTCTCTCAGTGTGTCTGTACTGACCCGTTCACCCCTCTCTCTCAGTGTGTCTGTACTGACCCCGTTCACCCCTCTCTCTCAGTGTGTCTGTACTGACCCGTTCACCCCTCTCTCTCAGTGTGTCTGTACTGACCCCGTTCACCCCTCTCTCTCAGTGTGTCTGTACTGACCCCGTTCACCCCTCTCTCTCAGTGTGTCTGTCTGTACTGACCCCGTTCACCCCTCTCTCTCAGTGTGTCTGTACTGACCCCGTTCACCCCTCTCTCTCAGTGTGTCTGTCTGTACTGACCCCGTTCACCCCTCTCTCTCAGTGTGTCTGTACTGACCCCGTTCACCCCTCTCTCTCAGTGTGTCTGTACTGACCCGTTCACCCCTCTCTCTCAGTGTGTCTGTCTGTACTGACCCGTTCACCCCTCTCTCTCAGTGTGTCTGTCTGTACTGACCCGTTCACCCCTCTCTCTCAGTGTGTCTGTACTGACCCGTTCGCCCCTCTCTCTCAGTGTGTCTGTACTGACCCGTTCACCCCTCTCTCTCAGTGTGTCTGTACTGACCCCGTTCACCCCTCTCTCTCAGTGTGTCTGTACTGACCCGTTCACCCCTCTCTCTCAGTGTGTCTGTACTGACCCGTTCACCCCTCTCTCTCAGTGTGTCTGTACTGACCCGTTCACCCCTCTCTCTCAGTGTGTCTGTCTGTACTGACCCGTTCACCCCTCTCTCTCAGTGTGTCTGTACTGACCCCGTTCACCCCTCTCTCTCAGTGTGTCTGTACTGACCCGTTCACCCCTCTCTCTCAGTGTGTCTGTACTGACCCCGTTCACCCCTCTCTCTCAGTGTGTCTGTCTGTACTGACCCCGTTCACCCCTCTCTCTCAGTGTGTCTGTACTGACCCCGTTCACCCCTCTCTCTCAGTGTGTCTGTACTGACCCGTTCACCCCTCTCTCTCAGTGTGTCTGTACTGACCCGTTCACCCCTCTCTCTCAGTGTGTCTGTACTGATCCCGTTCACCCCTCTCTCTCAGTGTGTCTGTACTGACCCGTTCACCCCTCTCTCTCAGTGTGTCTGTACTGACCCCGTTCACCCCTCTCTCTCAGTGTGTCTGTCTGTACTGACCCCGTTCACCCCTCTCTCTCAGTGTGTCTGTACTGACCCGTTCACCCCTCTCTCTCAGTGTGTCTGTACTGACCCGTTCACCCCTCTCTCTCAGTGTGTCTGTACTGACCCGTTCACCCCTCTCTCTCAGTGTGTCTGTACTGACCCGTTCACCCCTCTCTCTCAGTGTGTCTGTACTGACCCCGTTCACCCCTCTCTCTCAGTGTGTCTGTCTGTACTGACCCGTTCACCCCTCTCTCTCAGTGTGTCTGTACTGACCCCGTTCACCCCTCTCTCTCAGTGTGTCTGTACTGACCCGTTCACCCCTCTCTCTCAGTGTGTCTGTACTGACCCCGTTCACCCCTCTCTCTCAGTGTGTCTGTACTGACCCGTTCACCCCTCTCTCTCAGTGTGTCTGTACTGACCCGTTCACCCCTCTCTCTCAGTGTGTCTGTCTGTACTGACCCCGTTCACCCCTCTCTCTCAGTGTGTCTGTACTGACCCCGTTCACCCCTCTCTCTCAGTGTGTCTGTACTGACCCGTTCACCCCTCTCTCTCAGTGTGTCTGTACTGACCCGTTCACCCCTCTCTCTCAGTGTGTCTGTACTGACCCGTTCACCCCTCTCTCTCAGTGTGTCTGTACTGACCCCGTTCACCCCTCTCTCTCAGTGTGTCTGTCTGTACTGACCCGTTCACCCCTCTCTCTCAGTGTGTCTGTACTGACCCCGTTCACCCCTCTCTCTCAGTGTGTCTGTACTGACCCGTTCACCCCTCTCTCTCAGTGTGTCTGTACTGACCCGTTCACCCCTCTCTCTCAGTGTGTCTGTACTGACCCGTTCACCCCTCTCTCTCAGTGTGTCTGTACTGACCCCGTTCACCCCTCTCTCTCAGTGTGTCTGTACTGACCCGTTCACCCCTCTCTCTCAGTGTGTCTGTACTGACCCCGTTCACCCCTCTCTCTCAGTGTGTCTGTACTGACCCCGTTCACCCCTCTCTCTCAGTGTGTCTGTACTGACCCGTTCACCCCTCTCTCTCAGTGTGTCTGTACTGACCCGTTCACCCCTCTCTCTCAGTGTGTCTGTACTGACCCCGTTCACCCCTCTCTCTCAGTGTGTCTGTACTGACCCCGTTCACCCCTCTCTCTCAGTGTGTCTGTACTGACCCGTTCACCCCTCTCTCTCAGTGTGTCTGTCTGTACTGACCCGTTCACCCCTCTCTCTCAGTGTGTCTGTACTGACCCCGTTCACCCCTCTCTCTCAGTGTGTCTGTACTGACCCCGTTCACCCCTCTCTCTCAGTGTGTCTGTACTGACCCGTTCACCCCTCTCTCTCAGTGTGTCTGTACTGACCCCGTTCACCCCTCTCTCTCAGTGTGTCTGTACTGACCCCGTTCACCCCTCTCTCTCAGTGTGTCTGTCTGTACTGACCCGTTCACCCCTCTCTCTCAGTGTGTCTGTACTGACCCGTTCACCCCTCTCTCTCAGTGTGTCTGTACTGACCCGTTCACCCCTCTCTCTCAGTGTGTCTGTACTGACCCCGTTCACCCCTCTCTCTCAGTGTGTCTGTACTGACCCGTTCACCCCTCTCTCTCAGTGTGTCTGTACTGACCCGTTCACCCCTCTCTCTCAGTGTGTCTGTCTGTACTGACCCGTTCACCCCTCTCTCTCAGTGTGTCTGTACTGACCCGTTCACCCCTCTCTCTCAGTGTGTCTGTACTGACCCCGTTCACCCCTCTCTCTCAGTGTGTCTGTACTGACCCGTTCACCCCTCTCTCTCAGTGTGTCTGTACTGACCCCGTTCACCCCTCTCTCTCAGTGTGTCTGTACTGACCCGTTCACCCCTCTCTCTCAGTGTGTCTGTACTGACCCCGTTCACCCCTCTCTCTCAGTGTGTCTGTACTGACCCGTTCACCCCTCTCTCTCAGTGTGTCTGTACTGACCCGTTCACCCCTCTCTCTCAGTGTGTCTGTACTGACCCGTTCACCCCTCTCTCTCAGTGTGTCTGTACTGACCCCGTTCACCCCTCTCTCTCAGTGTGTCTGTCTGTACTGACCCCGTTCACCCCTCTCTCTCAGTGTGTCTGTACTGACCCGTTCACCCCTCTCTCTCAGTGTGTCTGTCTGTACTGACCCCGTTCACCCCTCTCTCTCAGTGTGTCTGTACTGACCCGTTCACCCCTCTCTCTCAGTGTGTCTGTACTGACCCGTTCACCCCTCTCTCTCAGTGTGTCTGTACTGACCCCGTTCACCCCTCTCTCTCAGTGTGTCTGTACTGACCCGTTCACCCCTCTCTCTCAGTGTGTCTGTACTGACCCGTTCACCCCTCTCTCTCAGTGTGTCTGTACTGACCCCGTTCACCCCTCTCTCTCAGTGTGTCTGTACTGACCCGTTCACCCCTCTCTCTCAGTGTGTCTGTACTGACCCGTTCACCCCTCTCTCTCAGTGTGTCTGTACTGACCCGTTCACCCCTCTCTCTCAGTGTGTCTGTACTGACCCGTTCACCCCTCTCTCTCAGTGTGTCTGTACTGACCCGTTCACCCCTCTCTCTCAGTCTGTCTGTACTGACCCGTTCACCCCTCTCTCTCAGTGTGTCTGTCTGTACTGACCCGTTCACCCCTCTCTCTCAGTGTGTCTGTACTGACCCCGTTCACCCCTCTCTCTCAGTGTGTCTGTCTGTACTGACCCCGTTCACCCCTCTCTCTCAGTGTGTCTGTACTGACCCCGTTCACCCCTCTCTCTCAGTGTGTCTGTACTGACCCGTTCACCCCTCTCTCTCAGTGTGTCTGTACTGACCCGTTCACCCCTCTCTCTCAGTGTGTCTGTCTGTACTGACCCGTTCACCCCTCTCTCTCAGTGTGTCTGTCTGTACTGACCCCGTTCACCCCTCTCTCTCAGTGTGTCTGTACTGACCCCGTTCACCCCTCTCTCTCAGTGTGTCTGTACTGACCCGTTCACCCCTCTCTCTCAGTGTGTCTGTCTGTACTGACCCCGTTCACCCCTCTCTCTCAGTGTGTCTGTCTGTACTGACCCCGTTCACCCCTCTCTCTCAGTGTGTCTGTACTGACCCGTTCACCCCTCTCTCTCAGTGTGTCTGTACTGACCCCGTTCACCCCTCTCTCTCAGTGTGTCTGTACTGACCCCGTTCACCCCTCTCTCTCAGTGTGTCTGTACTGACCCCGTTCACCCCTCTCTCTCAGTGTGTCTGTACTGACCCGTTCACCCCTCTCTCTCAGTGTGTCTGTACTGACCCGTTCACCCCTCTCTCTCAGTGTGTCTGTACTGACCCCGTTCACCCCTCTCTCTCAGTGTGTCTGTACTGACCCCGTTCACCCCTCTCTCTCAGTGTGTCTGTACTGACCCCGTTCACCCCTCTCTCTCAGTGTGTCTGTACTGACCCGTTCACCCCTCTCTCTCAGTGTGTCTGTACTGACCCCGTTCACCCCTCTCTCTCAGTGTGTCTGTACTGACCCCGTTCACCCCTCTCTCTCACTGTGTCTGTCTGTACTGACCCGTTCACCCCTCTCTCTCAGTGTGTCTGTACTGACCCGTTCACCCCTCTCTCTCAGTGTGTCTGTACTGACCCCGTTCACCCCTCTCTCTCAGTGTGTCTGTACTGACCCGTTCACCCCTCTCTCTCAGTGTGTCTGTACTGACCCGTTCACCCCTCTCTCTCAGTGTGTCTGTACTGACCCGTTCACCCCTCTCTCTCAGTGTGTCTGTCTGTACTGACCCGTTCACCCCTCTCTCTCAGTGTGTCTGTACTGACCCGTTCACCCCTCTCTCTCAGTGTGTCTGTCTGTACTGACCCCGTTCACCCCTCTCTCTCAGTGTGTCTGTACTGACCCCGTTCACCCCTCTCTCTCAGTGTGTCTGTACTGACCCCGTTCACCCCTCTCTCTCAGTGTGTCTGTACTGACCCGTTCACCCCTCTCTCTCAGTGTGTCTGTCTGTACTGACCCCGTTCACCCCTCTCTCTCAGTGTGTCTGTACTGACCCCGTTCACCCCTCTCTCTCAGTGTGTCTGTACTGACCCGTTCACCCCTCTCTCTCAGTGTGTCTGTACTGACCCCGTTCACCCCTCTCTCTCAGTGTGTCTGTACTGACCCCGTTCACCCCTCTCTCTCAGTGTGTCTGTACTGACCCGTTCACCCCTCTCTCTCAGTGTGTCTGTACTGACCCCGTTCACCCCTCTCTCTCAGTGTGTCTGTCTGTACTGACCCGTTCACCCCTCTCTCTCAGTGTGTCTGTACTGACCTGTTCACCCCTCTCTCTCAGTGTGTCTGTACTGACCCCGTTCACCCCTCTCTCTCAGTGTGTCTGTACTGACCCCGTTCACCCCTCTCTCTCAGTGTGTCTGTACTGACCCCGTTCACCCCTCTCTCTCAGTGTGTCTGTACTGACCCGTTCACCCCTCTCTCTCAGTGTGTCTGTACTGACCCCGTTCACCCCTCTCTCTCAGTGTGTCTGTACTGACCCGTTCACCCCTCTCTCTCAGTGTGTCTGTACTGACCCCGTTCACCCCTCTCTCTCAGTGTGTCTGTACTGACCCGTTCACCCCTCTCTCTCAGTGTGTCTGTCTGTACTGACCCGTTCACCCCTCTCTCTCAGTGTGTCTGTACTGACCCCGTTCACCCCTCTCTCTCAGTGTGTCTGTCTGTACTGACCCCGTTCACCCCTCTCTCTCAGTGTGTCTGTACTGACCCGTTCACCCCTCTCTCTCAGTGTGTCTGTACTGACCCGTTCACCCCTCTCTCTCAGTGTGTCTGTACTGACCCGTTCACCCCTCTCTCTCAGTGTGTCTGTACTGACCCGTTCACCCCTCTCTCTCAGTGTGTCTGTACTGACCCCGTTCACCCCTCTCTCTCAGTGTGTCTGTCTGTACTGACCCGTTCACCCCTCTCTCTCAGTGTGTCTGTACTGACCCCGTTCACCCCTCTCTCTCAGTGTGTCTGTACTGACCCGTTCACCCCTCTCTCTCAGTGTGTCTGTACTGACCCCGTTCACCCCTCTCTCTCAGTGTGTCTGTACTGACCCGTTCACCCCTCTCTCTCAGTGTGTCTGTACTGACCCCGTTCACCCCTCTCTCTCAGTGTGTCTGTACTGACCCGTTCACCCCTCTCTCTCAGTGTGTCTGTCTGTACTGACCCCGTTCACCCCTCTCTCTCAGTGTGTCTGTACTGACCCGTTCACCCCTCTCTCTCAGTGTGTCTGTCTGTACTGACCCCGTTCACCCCTCTCTCTCAGTGTGTCTGTACTGACCCCGTTCACCCCTCTCTCTCAGTGTGTCTGTACTGACCCGTTCACCCCTCTCTCTCAGTGTGTCTGTACTGACCCGTTCACCCCTCTCTCTCAGTGTGTCTGTACTGACCCGTTCACCCCTCTCTCTCAGTGTGTCTGTACTGACCCCGTTCACCCCTCTCTCTCAGTGTGTCTGTCTGTACTGACCCGTTCACCCCTCTCTCTCAGTGTGTCTGTACTGACCCCGTTCACCCCTCTCTCTCAGTGTGTCTGTACTGACCCGTTCACCCCTCTCTCTCAGTGTGTCTGTACTGACCCGTTCACCCCTCTCTCTCAGTGTGTCTGTACTGACCCGTTCACCCCTCTCTCTCAGTGTGTCTGTACTGACCCGTTCACCCCTCTCTCTCAGTGTGTCTGTACTGACCCCGTTCACCCCTCTCTCTCAGTGTGTCTGTACTGACCCCGTTCACCCCTCTCTCTCAGTGTGTCTGTACTGACCCGTTCACCCCTCTCTCTCAGTGTGTCTGTACTGACCCGTTCACCCCTCTCTCTCAGTGTGTCTGTACTGACCCCGTTCACCCCTCTCTCTCAGTGTGTCTGTACTGACCCCGTTCACCCCTCTCTCTCAGTGTGTCTGTACTGACCCCGTTCACCCCTCTCTCTCAGTGTGTCTGTACTGACCCGTTCACCCCTCTCTCTCAGTGTGTCTGTCTGTACTGACCCGTTCACCCCTCTCTCTCAGTGTGTCTGTACTGACCCCGTTCACCCCTCTCTCTCAGTGTGTCTGTACTGACCCGTTCACCCCTCTCTCTCAGTGTGTCTGTACTGACCCCGTTCACCCCTCTCTCTCAGTGTGTCTGTACTGACCCGTTCACCCCTCTCTCTCAGTGTGTCTGTCTGTACTGACCCCGTTCACCCCTCTCTCTCAGTGTGTCTGTCTGTACTGACCCCGTTCACCCCTCTCTCTCAGTGTGTCTGTCTGTACTGACCCCGTTCACCCCTCTCTCTCAGTGTGTCTGTACTGACCCCGTTCACCCCTCTCTCTCAGTGTGTCTGTACTGACCCGTTCACCCCTCTCTCTCAGTGTGTCTGTCTGTACTGACCCGTTCACCCCTCTCTCTCAGTGTGTCTGTACTGACCCCGTTCACCCCTCTCTCTCAGTGTGTCTGTCTGTACTGACCCGTTCACCCCTCTCTCTCAGTGTGTCTGTACTGACCCGTTCACCCCTCTCTCTCAGTGTGTCTGTCTGTACTGACCCGTTCACCCCTCTCTCTCAGTGTGTCTGTACTGACCCGTTCACCCCTCTCTCTCAGTGTGTCTGTACTGACCCGTTCACCCCTCTCTCTCAGTGTGTCTGTACTGACCCCGTTCACCCCTCTCTCTCAGTGTGTCTGTCTGTACTGACCCGTTCACCCCTCTCTCTCAGTGTGTCTGTACTGACCCCGTTCACCCCTCTCTCTCAGTGTGTCTGTACTGACCCGTTCACCCCTCTCTCTCAGTGTGTCTGTACTGACCCGTTCACCCCTCTCTCTCAGTGTGTCTGTACTGACCCGTTCACCCCTCTCTCTCAGTGTGTCTGTCTGTACTGACCCCGTTCACCCCTCTCTCTCAGTGTGTCTGTCTGTACTGACCCCGTTCACCCCTCTCTCTCAGTGTGTCTGTCTGTACTGACCCCGTTCACCCCTCTCTCTCAGTGTGTCTGTACTGACCCCGTTCACCCCTCTCTCTCAGTGTGTCTGTACTGACCCGTTCACCCCTCTCTCTCAGTGTGTCTGTACTGACCCCGTTCACCCCTCTCTCTCAGTGTGTCTGTACTGACCCGTTCACCCCTCTCTCTCAGTGTGTCTGTACTGACCCGTTCACCCCTCTCTCTCAGTGTGTCTGTACTGACCCCGTTCACCCCTCTCTCTCAGTGTGTCTGTACTGACCCCGTTCACCCCTCTCTCTCAGTGTGTCTGTACTGACCCGTTCACCCCTCTCTCTCAGTGTGTCTGTCTGTACTGACCCCGTTCACCCCTCTCTCTCAGTGTGTCTGTCTGTACTGACCCCGTTCACCCCTCTCTCTCAGTGTGTCTGTACTGACCCCGTTCACCCCTCTCTCTCAGTGTGTCTGTACTGACCCGTTCACCCCTCTCTCTCAGTGTGTCTGTACTGACCCCGTTCACCCCTCTCTCTCAGTGTGTCTGTACTGACCCCGTTCACCCCTCTCTCTCAGTGTGTCTGTACTGACCCGTTCACCCCTCTCTCTCAGTGTGTCTGTACTGACCCCGTTCACCCCTCTCTCTCAGTGTGTCTGTACTGACCCGTTCACCCCTCTCTCTCAGTGTGTCTGTACTGACCCGTTCACCCCTCTCTCTCAGTGTGTCTGTACTGACCCGTTCACCCCTCTCTCTCAGTGTGTCTGTACTGACCCCGTTCACCCCTCTCTCTCAGTGTGTCTGTACTGACCCGTTCACCCCTCTCTCTCAGTGTGTCTGTACTGACCCGTTCACCCCTCTCTCTCAGTGTGTCTGTACTGACCCGTTCACCCCTCTCTCTCAGTGTGTCTGTACTGACCCGTTCACCCCTCTCTCTCAGTGTGTCTGTACTGACCCGTTCACCCCTCTCTCTCAGTGTGTCTGTACTGACCCCGTTCACCCCTCTCTCTCAGTGTGTCTGTACTGACCCGTTCACCCCTCTCTCTCAGTGTGTCTGTACTGACCCGTTCACCCCTCTCTCTCAGTGTGTCTGTACTGACCCGTTCACCCCTCTCTCTCAGTGTGTCTGTCTGTACTGACCCGTTCACCCCTCTCTCTCAGTGTGTCTGTACTGACCCGTTCACCCCTCTCTCTCAGTGTGTCTGTACTGACCCGTTCACCCCTCTCTCTCAGTGTGTCTGTACTGACCCCGTTCACCCCTCTCTCTCAGTGTGTCTGTACTGACCCCGTTCACCCCTCTCTCTCAGTGTGTCTGTACTGACCCGTTCACCCCTCTCTCTCAGTGTGTCTGTACTGACCCCGTTCACCCCTCTCTCTCAGTGTGTCTGTACTGACCCCGTTCACCCCTCTCTCTCAGTGTGTCTGTACTGACCCCGTTCACCCCTCTCTCTCAGTGTGTCTGTACTGACCCGTTCACCCCTCTCTCTCAGTGTGTCTGTACTGACCCGTTCACCCCTCTCTCTCAGTGTGTCTGTACTGACCCCGTTCACCCCTCTCTCTCAGTGTGTCTGTCTGTACTGACCCCGTTCACCCCTCTCTCTCAGTGTGTCTGTACTGACCCGTTCACCCCTCTCTCTCAGTGTGTCTGTACTGACCCCGTTCACCCCTCTCTCTCAGTGTGTCTGTACTGACCCGTTCACCCCTCTCTCTCAGTGTGTCTGTACTGACCCCGTTCACCCCTCTCTCTCAGTGTGTCTGTACTGACCCGTTCACCCCTCTCTCTCAGTGTGTCTGTACTGACCCCGTTCACCCCTCTCTCTCAGTGTGTCTGTACTGACCCGTTCACCCCTCTCTCTCAGTGTGTCTGTACTGACCCGTTCACCCCTCTCTCTCAGTGTGTCTGTACTGACCCGTTCACCCCTCTCTCTCAGTGTGTCTGTACTGACCCCGTTCACCCCTCTCTCTCAGTGTGTCTGTACTGACCCGTTCACCCCTCTCTCTCAGTGTGTCTGTACTGACCCGTTCACCCCTCTCTCTCAGTGTGTCTGTACTGACCCGTTCACCCCTCTCTCTCAGTGTGTCTGTACTGACCCGTTCACCCCTCTCTCTCAGTGTGTCTGTACTGACCCGTTCACCCCTCTCTCTCAGTGTGTCTGTACTGACCCGTTCACCCCTCTCTCTCAGTGTGTCTGTACTGACCCCGTTCACCCCTCTCTCTCAGTGTGTCTGTACTGACCCGTTCACCCCTCTCTCTCAGTGTGTCTGTACTGACCCGTTCACCCCTCTCTCTCAGTGTGTCTGTACTGACCCGTTCACCCCTCTCTCTCAGTGTGTCTGTCTGTACTGACCCCGTTCACCCCTCTCTCTCAGTGTGTCTGTCTGTACTGACCCGTTCACCCCTCTCTCTCAGTGTGTCTGTACTGACCCGTTCACCCCTCTCTCTCAGTGTGTCTGTACTGACCCCGTTCACCCCTCTCTCTCAGTGTGTCTGTACTGACCCGTTCACCCCTCTCTCTCAGTGTGTCTGTACTGACCCGTTCACCCCTCTCTCTCAGTGTGTCTGTACTGACCCGTTCACCCCTCTCTCTCAGTGTGTCTGTCTGTACTGACCCCGTTCACCCCTCTCTCTCAGTGTGTCTGTACTGACCCGTTCACCCCTCTCTCTCAGTGTGTCTGTACTGACCCCGTTCACCCCTCTCTCTCAGTGTGTCTGTACTGACCCCGTTCACCCCTCTCTCTCAGTGTGTCTGTACTGACCCGTTCACCCCTCTCTCTCAGTGTGTCTGTACTGACCCGTTCACCCCTCTCTCTCAGTGTGTCTGTCTGTACTGACCCGTTCACCCCTCTCTCTCAGTGTGTCTGTACTGACCCGTTCACCCCTCTCTCTCAGTGTGTCTGTACTGACCCCGTTCACCCCTCTCTCTCAGTGTGTCTGTACTGACCCCGTTCACCCCTCTCTCTCAGTGTGTCTGTACTGACCCGTTCACCCCTCTCTCTCAGTGTGTCTGTACTGACCCCGTTCACCCCTCTCTCTCAGTGTGTCTGTAGTATTGAGCCTGTACCCTCTTCCTCCAGTACTCAATTCAATTCAATTCAAGGTGCTTTATTAGCATGACCGATGGGTACAATCAGTGTTGCCAAAGCAAATAAAAATAATGAAATTAACATAGAACAAAACAAAAAATAGAAGTAAAATAAAATCTACAGACATGTTACAGACATTTACAACAAAGACATATTATATAATATCGACATATACTGTAGGCGGCTGGAGCATTATCTCTCTCTCTCTCAGTCAGTGACCTGTTTCTCTCTCTCGGTCCCTGACCTGTCTCTCTCTCTCTCTCAGTCAGTGACCTGTCTCTCTCTCTCTCTCAGTCAGTGACCTGTCTCTCTCTCTCTCTCTCTCTCAGGTCAGTTACGAGGGGCTCTGGATGTCCTGTGTTGTCCAGAGCACGGGGCAGCAGCAGTGTAAGAGCTGTGACTCCATGCTGAGCCTGTCCTGACCTGTCTCTCTCTCTCTCTCTCTCAGTCAGTGACCTGTCTCTCTCTCTCTCTCTCAGGTCAGTTACGAGGGGCTCTGGATGTCCTGTGTTGTCCAGAGCACGGGGCAGCAGCAGTGTAAGAGCTGTGACTCCATGCTGAGCCTGTCCTGACCTGTCTCTCTCTCTCTCTCTCTCAGTCAGTGACCTGTCTCTCTCTCTCTCTCTCAGGTCAGTTACGAGGGGCTCTGGATGTCCTGTGTTGTCCAGAGCACGGGGCAGCAGCAGTGTAAGAGCTGTGACTCCATGCTGAGCCTGTCCTGACCTGTCTCTCTCTCTCTCTCTCTCAGTCAGTGACCTGTCTCTCTCTCTCTCTCAGGTCAGTTACGAGGGGCTCTGGATGTCCTGTGTTGTCCAGAGCACGGGGCAGCAGCAGTGTAAGAGCTGTGACTCCATGCTGAGCCTGTCCTGACCTGTCTCTCTCTCTCTCTCTCTCAGTCAGTGACCTGTCTCTCTCTCTCTCTCAGGTCAGTTACGAGGGGCTCTGGATGTCCTGTGTTGTCCAGAGCACGGGGCAGCAGCAGTGTAAGAGCTGTGACTCCATGCTGAGCCTGTCCTGACCTGTCTCTCTCTCTCTCTCTCTCTCAGTCAGTGACCTGTCTCTCTCTCTCTCTCTCAGGTCAGTTACGAGGGGCTCTGGATGTCCTGTGTTGTCCAGAGCACGGGGCAGCAGCAGTGTAAGAGCTGTGACTCCATGCTGAGCCTGTCCTGACCTGTCTCTCTCTCTCTCTCAGTCAGTGACCTGTCTCTCTCTCTCTCTCTCAGGTCAGTTACGAGGGGCTCTGGATGTCCTGTGTTGTCCAGAGCACGGGGCAGCAGCAGTGTAAGAGCTGTGACTCCATGCTGAGCCTGTCCTGACCTGTCTCTCTCTCTCTCTCTCTCAGTCAGTGACCTGTCTCTCTCTCTCTCTCTCAGGTCAGTTACGAGGGGCTCTGGATGTCCTGTGTTGTCCAGAGCACGGGGCAGCAGCAGTGTAAGAGCTGTGACTCCATGCTGAGCCTGTCCTGACCTGTCTCTCTCTCTCTCTCTCTCAGTCAGTGACCTGTCTCTCTCTCTCTCTCTCAGGTCAGTTACGAGGGGCTCTGGATGTCCTGTGTTGTCCAGAGCACGGGGCAGCAGCAGTGTAAGAGCTGTGACTCCATGCTGAGCCTGTCCTGACCTGTCTCTCTCTCTCTCTCTCTCTCAGTCAGTGACCTGTCTCTCTCTCTCTCTCTCAGGTCAGTTACGAGGGGCTCTGGATGTCCTGTGTTGTCCAGAGCACGGGGCAGCAGCAGTGTAAGAGCTGTGACTCCATGCTGAGCCTGTCCTGACCTGTCTCTCTCTCTCTCTCAGTCAGTGACCTGTCTCTCTCTCTCTCTCTCAGGTCAGTTACGAGGGGCTCTGGATGTCCTGTGTTGTCCAGAGCACGGGGCAGCAGCAGTGTAAGAGCTGTGACTCCATGCTGAGCCTGTCCTGACCTGTCTCTCTCTCTCTCTCTCTCAGTCAGTGACCTGTCTCTCTCTCTCTCTCTCAGGTCAGTTACGAGGGGCTCTGGATGTCCTGTGTTGTCCAGAGCACGGGGCAGCAGCAGTGTAAGAGCTGTGACTCCATGCTGAGCCTGTCCTGACCTGTCTCTCTCTCTCTCTCTCTCAGTCAGTGACCTGTCTCTCTCTCTCTCTCTCAGGTCAGTTACGAGGGGCTCTGGATGTCCTGTGTTGTCCAGAGCACGGGGCAGCAGCAGTGTAAGAGCTGTGACTCCATGCTGAGCCTGTCCTGACCTGTCTCTCTCTCTCTCTCTCTCTCAGTCAGTGACCTGTCTCTCTCTCTCTCTCTCAGGTCAGTTACGAGGGGCTCTGGATGTCCTGTGTTGTCCAGAGCACGGGGCAGCAGCAGTGTAAGAGCTGTGACTCCATGCTGAGCCTGTCCTGACCTGTCTCTCTCTCTCTCTCAGTCAGTGACCTGTCTCTCTCTCTCTCTCTCAGGTCAGTTACGAGGGGCTCTGGATGTCCTGTGTTGTCCAGAGCACGGGGCAGCAGCAGTGTAAGAGCTGTGACTCCATGCTGAGCCTGTCCTGACCTGTCTCTCTCTCTCTCTCTCTCAGTCAGTGACCTGTCTCTCTCTCTCTCTCTCAGGTCAGTTGGGGCTCTGGATGTCCTGTGTTGTCCAGAGCACGGGGCAGCAGCAGTGTAAGAGCTGTGACTCCATGCTGAGCCTGTCCTGACCTGTCTCTCTCTCCCTCTCTCTCTCTCAGTCAGTGACCTGTCTCTCTCTCTCTCTCTCAGGTCAGTTACGAGGGGCTCTGGATGTCCTGTGTTGTCCAGAGCACGGGGCAGCAGCAGTGTAAGAGCTGTGACTCCATGCTGAGCCTGTCCTGACCTGTCTCTCTCTCTCTCTCTCTCAGTCAGTGACCTGTCTCTCTCTCTCTCTCTCAGGTCAGTTACGAGGGGCTCTGGATGTCCTGTGTTGTCCAGAGCACGGGGCAGCAGCAGTGTAAGAGCTGTGACTCCATGCTGAGCCTGTCCTGACCTGTCTCTCTCTCTCTCTCTCTCAGTCAGTGACCTGTCTCTCTCTCTCTCTCAGGTCAGTTACGAGGGGCTCTGGATGTCCTGTGTTGTCCAGAGCACGGGGCAGCAGCAGTGTAAGAGCTGTGACTCCATGCTGAGCCTGTCCTGACCTGTCTCTCTCTCTCTCTCTCAGTCAGTGACCTGTCTCTCTCTCTCTCTCTCAGGTCAGTTACGAGGGGCTCTGGATGTCCTGTGTTGTCCAGAGCACGGGGCAGCAGCAGTGTAAGAGCTGTGACTCCATGCTGAGCCTGTCCTGACCTGTCTCTCTCTCTCTCTCAGTCAGTGACCTGTCTCTCTCTCTCTCTCTCAGGTCAGTTACGAGGGGCTCTGGATGTCCTGTGTTGTCCAGAGCACGGGGCAGCAGCAGTGTAAGAGCTGTGACTCCATGCTGAGCCTGTCCTGACCTGTCTCTCTCTCTCTCTCTCTCAGTCAGTGACCTGTCTCTCTCTCTCTCTCTCAGGTCAGTTACGAGGGGCTCTGGATGTCCTGTGTTGTCCAGAGCACGGGGCAGCAGCAGTGTAAGAGCTGTGACTCCATGCTGAGCCTGTCCTGACCTGTCTCTCTCTCTCTCTCTCTCAGTCAGTGACCTGTCTCTCTCTCTCTCTCTCAGGTCAGTTACGAGGGGCTCTGGATGTCCTGTGTTGTCCAGAGCACGGGGCAGCAGCAGTGTAAGAGCTGTGACTCCATGCTGAGCCTTTCCTGACCTGTCTCTCTCTCTCTCTCAGTCAGTGACCTGTCTCTCTCTCTCTCTCTCAGGTCAGTTACGAGGGGCTCTGGATGTCCTGTGTTGTCCAGAGCACGGGGCAGCAGCAGTGTAAGAGCTGTGACTCCATGCTGAGCCTGTCCTGACCTGTCTCTCTCTCTCTCTCAGTCAGTGACCTGTCTCTCTCTCTCTCTCTCAGGTCAGTTACGAGGGGCTCTGGATGTCCTGTGTTGTCCAGAGCACGGGGCAGCAGCAGTGTAAGAGCTGTGACTCCATGCTGAGCCTGTCCTGACCTGTCTCTCTCTCTCTCTCAGTCAGTGACCTGTCTCTCTCTCTCTCTCTCAGGTCAGTTACGAGGGGCTCTGGATGTCCTGTGTTGTCCAGAGCACGGGGCAGCAGCAGTGTAAGAGCTATGACTCCATGCTGAGCCTGCGACAGGACCTGCAGGCGGCCCGGGCGCTGGTCTCGGTGTCCTGCGTGCTGGCCGTGCTGGCGCTGCTGGTGCTGCTGGTGGGCGCCGACTTCACCACCTGCCTGCAGAGCGACAGCGCCAAGCCCAGGGTGTCCCTGGCGGCCGGCGTGGCCCTGCTGCTGGCCGGCCTGCTGCTCCTGGTGCCGGTCAGCTGGTCGGCCCACCGGGTCATACAGGACTTCAAGGACCCCCTGAACCCCCGCCGCCAGGAGCTGGGCGCCTGCATCTTCATCGGCTGGGCCGGCGCCGGCCTCCTCCTCCTCGCCGGGGGGCTGCTCTGCTGCTTCAGCAGGGTCCGCTCTGGGGGCTCGGGGGGGGCCGCCAAGTACTACGCCAACAGCGCCTCCGCCCCCAAATCCAACTACGTGTAGAGAGAGGGGAGAGGAGAGAGGAGAGGGGAGAGGAGAGAGAGGAGAGAGGAGAGAGAGGAGAGGGGAGAGAGAGGAGAGGGGAGAGAGAGGGGAGAGGAGAGGAGAGAGAGGAGAGAGGGGAGAGGGGAGAGAGGAGAGGAGAGAGGAGAGGGGAGAGGAGAGGAGAGAGAGGAGAGGGGAGAGGAGAGGAGAGAGGAGAGAGAGGAGAGGGGAGAGAGGAGAGGGGAGAGAGAGGGGAGAGGGGAGAGGGGAGAGGAGAGGAGAGGAGAGAGAGGAGAGGGGAGAGGAGAGGAGAGAGGGGAGAGAGGAGAGAGGAGAGGAGAGAGAGGAGAGGGGAGAGAGGAGAGAGAGGAGAGGATAGAGGAGAGGGGAGAGGAGAGGAGAGAGAGGAGAGAGGGGAGAGGGGAGAGAGGAGAGGGGAGAGAGGAGTGAGGTAGGAGTGAGAGGAGAGAGAGGAGTCTGTACCTGTCACATCTTACTAACACCAAACAGGAGAGAGAGGAGAGAGAGAGAGGAGTCTGTATCTATCAGATCTTACTAACACCAGACAGGAGAGAGAGGAGAGAGAGAGGAGTCTGTATCTGTCACATCTTACTAACACCAGACAGGAGAGAGAGGAGAGAGAGAGGAGTCTGTATCTATCAGATCTTACTAACACCAGACAGGAGAGAGAGGAGAGAGGAGTCTGTATCTATCACATCTTACTAACACCAGACAGGAGAGAGAGGAGAGAGAGAGGAGTCTGTATCTATCAGATCTTACTAACACCAGACAGGAGAGAGAGGAGTCTGTATCTATCAGATCTTACTAACACCAGACAGGAGAGAGAGGAGAGAGAGGAGTCTGTATCTATCACATCTTACTAACACCAGACAGGAGAGAGAGGAGAGAGAGAGAGGAGTCTGCATCTATCAGATCTTACTAACACCAGACAGGAGAGAGAGGAGAGAGAGAGGAGAGAGACATGTCTAATGTTGTGTAGATGATGGGGGTGAAGATTATTATCATTATTATTATTATTATCATTATTATTATTATTATTATTATTATTAAGAATGTGTTGTTCTGATGGTCCTATAATTTCACCACCTGCATCATTTCACAAGTCACTACAGTGTGTACAGTACTGTACAGTAACTCAGTATAGTGTAACTCCAGTGTGTACAGTACTGTACAGTAACTCAGTACAGTGACTCCAGTGTGTACAGTACTGTACAGTAACTCCAGTATAGTGTAACTCCAGTGTGTACAGTACTGTACAGTTACTCCAGTATAGTGTAACACCAGTGTGTATAGTAACTCAGTATAGTGTAACTCCAGTGTGTACAGTACTGTACAGTAACTCAGTACAGTGACTCCAGTGTGTACAGTACTGTACAGTAACTCAGCACAGTGTGACAGTACTGTACACACTGGAGTCACACTATACTGGAGTTACTGTACAGTACTGTACACACTGGAGTTACATTATACTGAGTTATACTGAGTTACTATACACACTGGTGTTACACTATACTGGAGTTACACTATACTGGAGTTACTGTACAGTACTGTACACACTGGAGTCACTGTGCTGAGTTACTGTACAGTACTGTACAGTAACTCCAGTATAGTGTGACTCCAGTGTGTACAGTACTGTACAGTACTGTACACACTGGAGTTACATTATACTGAGTTACTATACACACTGGTGTTACACTATACTGGAGTTACACTATACTGGAGTTACTGTACAGTACTGTACAGTAACTCAGCACAGTGACTCCAGTGTGTACAGTACTGTACAGTAACTCCAGTATAGTGTGACTCCAGTATAGTGTAACACCAGTGTGTACAGTAACTCCAGTATAGTGTAACACCAGTGTGTATAGTAACTCAGTATAGTGTAACTCCAGTGTGTACAGTACTGTACAGTAACTCCACTACAGTGACTCCAGTGTGTACAGTACTGTACAGTAACTCCAGTATAGTGTGACTCCAGTGTGTACAGTACTGAACACTAACTCCAGTATAGTGTAACACCAGTGTGTATAGTAACTCAGTATAGTGTAACTCCAGTGTGTACAGTACTGTACAGTAACTCAGCACAGTGACTCCAGTGTGTACAGGACTGTACAGTAACTCAATACAGTGACTCCAGTGTGTACAGTACTGAACAGTAACTCAGTACAGTGACTCCAGTGTGTACAGAACTGTACAGTAACTCAGCACAGTGACTCCAGTGTGTACAGGACTGTACAGTAACTCAGCACAGTGTGACTCCAGTGTGTACAGTACTGAACAGTAACTCCAGTATAGTGTAACTCCAGTGTGTACAGTACTGTACAGTAACTCAGCACAGTGACTCCAGTGTGTACAGGACTGTACAGTAACTCAATACAGTGACTCCAGTGTGTACAGTACTGAACAGTAACTCCAGTATAGTGTAACTCCAGTGTGTACAGTACTGTACAGTAACTCAGCACAGTGACTCCAGTGTGTATAGTAACTCAGTATAGTGTAACACCAGTGTGTACAGTACTGTACAGTAACTCAGCACAGTGACTCCAGTGTGTACAGGACTGTACAGTAACTCAGCACAGTGACTCCAGTGTGTATAGTAACTCAGTATAGTGTAACTCCAGTGTGTACAGTACTGTACAGTAACTCAGCACAGTGACTCCAGTGTGTACAGGACTGTACAGTAACTCAATACAGTGACATGCAGCCAGGATGTCTGGCTTCATGCAGGCAGGAAGATCAGCTCGTGGGCGCTAGAGGGAGACACGTCGCCCTCTCTTTGCTGAGGAAAATGGAGGTTGTTTCTCTGACCCGCAGTACCACTCTCCTGCCACAGGGTGTCTCCCGAGCACCATCCAGGCGTTTCGCTTCCTGGAAAATGTAGTTCTGGTTCCTCTCACGTATTTAACAATTTGTTGACTATTTGATGAACGAATTTAAGCGGTAGTTAAGTTTGGAATATTATACACATGAATGTAAAGATTGCGATAGTGCTTCGGTAGTTGTATTTGCCTATTCATGTAAAAGCTTCAATAGGTTGTATGAATAAAGTGAAACAGAAAAACGTTGGTCTCTGCGTGGTGGTTGTCTTGACTTTTTAAACACGGTAAATTAAACAGATTCTTTCAACCTTTATTTAGCGTCAGATAACACAGAGAACAGGATCCCAAAAAGACCAGTAGTGAACAGAAACGGAACAGACGAATCCCGTGCCAGACCTCACATATGAACACAATTTACAGACATCAGCTGTGTCTTTGCGCTCTTATTTCTCAAACTTCACAGTTGAGTTCAAGCAATACTGCATTTCCCTCTTAAAAGCTTTAAATGACGGAGTCGCATTCGACCGGTTTGTTTTGTGAATGTGGTACCTACCCCGTGTGCCTACCAGATTCAATAAAGGCTCTTTTCCATATTACATCTTGGAAAGTGAACCACCCTCCACCCTCCACCCTCCAGCTCTCGCCGGGACAGAACCCACGCAGGGGGCCTGCAGTCACGTCTCTGAGCCGCTGTCCCCGGCTCCCCCGCCGCTCAGGAGCGGATGAGCTGCACCACCCCGGCGGCCAGCGCAGACAAACTAAACCGCACCCGGGCGCGCATTTCAGACAGAAGCTTTGAGCAGAGCGGACAGCCGAGCGTGCTCCGTCACGACGGAGGCTGGGAGGTCATTCCGCGGCCTGCAAGAGGCGTGGAGGGGGTCCAGTCTGCCAGGAACACCGAGAGCACCTCGAGATAATTACAATATATATATTTTTAAATACCTAAAACTGTGCAGGAGGTTATTTCTTGGAGACGAAAGTGCAGATTCCAATCCAAAGACTGTGCCCCCCTGCGACTAGCATGACGTCATAGATAACAGAGGGGGCGGGCCTAGCTCCGCCCTTTCTCCCATGTTGAGGCTCGTGGTTTGACAGGCGGTGACGGGAACCAATCAGAATCGGGCGTCCGAGTTTGAATTGTGGGCAAGAGCCAATGAGGAGGGAGGGGCGTGGTTTAGAGCTTTAAACTCTGGGGGGGGGGAAACACGTCAAACGGAAGAGGAGAGACGCCGCGCCTGCGCAGAGCGGCCCTCTTCGCTCGAGGAAGGAAACAGGCCGGAGCCGCTCCAGTTCCGCCAGGCCGGACCGCCGAGCCCAGCCCAGCCGAACCGAGCCCCGCCAGGACCCGCCCAGCCCAGCGCTGTCCGAGTGCGGCCTGAGGCAGCAGCGCAGCCCGGAGAGAGGAGCCGCGGACCAGCCCGACCAGCCCGACCCGTCGACAGACGCGCCGCGAGGGAAGATGGCGGAACAGGACAAGCTGAACATCGACTCCATCATCCAGCGCCTGCTGGAGGGTGAGACCCGGGGAGGACAGCGGGCTGGGGCTGGGGCAGGACAGCGGTCTGGGGCAGGGGCAGTGGGGCAGGACAGTGGTCTGGGGTAGGGGCAGTGGGGCAGGACAGCGGTCTGGGGCAGGGGCAGTGGGGCAGGACAGCGGGCTGGGGCTGGGGCAGGACAGCGGGCTGGGGCAGGGGCAGTGGGGCAGGACAGCGGGCTGGGGCTGGGGCAGCGGGGCAGGAGCAGCGGGGCAGGACAGCAGTCTGGGGTAGGGGCAGTGGGGCAGGACAGCGGGCTGGGGCTGGGGCAGCGGGGCAGGAGCAGCGGGGCAGGACAGCAGTCTGGGGTAGGGGCAGTGGGGCAGGACAGCAGGTAGGGGCAGTGGGGCAGGACAGCGGACTGGGGTAGGGGCAGTGGGGCAGGACAGCGGTCTGGGGTAGGGGCAGTGGGGCAGGAGCAGTGGTCTGGGGCAGGGGCAGTGGGGCAGGACAGCGGTCTGGGGCAGGGGCAGTGGGGCAGGACAGCAGTCTGGGGCAGGGGCAGTGGGGCAGGGCAGCAGTCTGGGGTAGGGGCAGTGGGGCAGGACAGTGGTCTGGGGTAGGGGCAGTGGGGCAGGACAGCGGTCTGGGGCAGTGGGGCAGGACAGCGGGCTGGGGCTGGGGCAGTGGGGCAGGACAGCGGGCTGGGGCTGGGGCAGTGGGGCAGGACAGCGGTCTGGGGTAGGGGCAGTGGGGCAGGACAGCGGGCTGGGGTAGGGACAGTGGGGCAGGACAGTGGGCTGGGGTAGGGGCAGTGGGGCAGGACAGCGGTCTGGGGCAGTGGGGCAGGACAGCAGGTAGGGGCAGTGGGGCAGGACAGTGGGCTGGGGTAGGGGCAGTGGGGCAGGACAGTGGTCTGGGGCAGGGGCAGTGGGGCAGGACAGCGGTCTGGGGCAGTGGGGTAGGGGCAGCGGGCTGGGGTAGGGGCAGTGGGCTGGGGTAGGGGCAGTGGGGCAGGACAGCAGTCTGGGGCAGTGGGGCAGGACAGCGGGCTGGGGTAGGGGCAGTGGGCTGGGGTAGGGGCAGTGGGGCAGGACAGCAGTCTGGGGCAGTGGGGCAGGACAGTGGGCTGGGGTAGGGGCAGTGGGGCAGGACAGCGGTCTGGGGTAGGGGCAGTGGGGCAGGACAGCGGTCTGGGGTAGGGGCAGTGGGGCAGGACAGTGGGCTGGGGTAGGGGCAGTGGGGCAGGACAGTGGGCTGGGGTAGGAGCAGTGGGGCAGGACAGCGGTCTGGGGCAGGGGCAGTGGGGCAGGACAGCGGTCTGGGACAGTGGGGCAGGACAGCGGTCTGGGGCAGGGGCAGTGGGGCAGGACAGTGGGCTGGGGTAGGGGCAGTGGGGCAGGACAGCAGGTAGTGGCAGTGGGGCAGGACAGCGGTCTGGGGTAGTGGCAGTGGGGCAGGACAGCGGTCTGGGGTAGGGGCAGTGGGGCAGGACAGCGGTCTGGGGCAGTGGGGCAGGACAGCGGTCTGGGGTAGGGGCAGTGGGGCAGGACAGTGGTCTGGGGTAGGGCCAGTGGGGCAGGACAGTGGGCTGGGGCAGGGGCAGTGGGGCAGGACAGTGGTCTGGGGTAGGGCCAGTGGGGCAGGACAGCAGGCTGGGGTAGGGGCAGTGGGGCAGGACAGTGGGCTGGGGCAGTGGGGCAGGACAGCAGGTAGGGGCAGTGGGGCAGGACAGCGGGCTGGGGTAGGGGCAGTGGGGCAGGACAGTGGGCTGGGGTAGGGGCAGTGGGGCAGGACAGCGGGCTGGGGCAGTGGCAGTGGGGCAGGACAGCGGTCTGGGGTAGGGGCAGTGGGGCAGGACAGTGGGCTGGGGTAGGGGCAGTGGGGCAGGACAGTGGTCTGGGGCAGTGGGGCAGGAGCAGTGGGCTGGGGTAGGGGCAGTGGGGCAGGACAGCGGTCTGGGGTAGGGGCAGTGGGGCAGGACAGCGGTCTGGGGTAGTGGCAGTGGGGCAGGACAGTGGGCTGGGGTAGGGGCAGTGGGGCAGGACAGTGGTCTGGGGCAGTGGGGCAGGAGCAGTGGGCTGGGGTAGGGGCAGTGGGGCAGGACAGCGGTCTGGGGTAGGGGCAGTGGGGCAGGACAGCGGTCTGGGGCAGTGGCAGTGGGGCAGGACAGCGGTCTGGGGTAGGGGCAGTGGGGCAGGACAGCGGGCTGGGGCAGTGGGGCAGGACAGTGGTCTGGGGTAGGGGCAGTGGGGCAGGACAGCGGTCTGGGGTAGTGGCAGTGGGGCAGGACAGCGGGCTGGGGTAGGGGCAGTGGGGCAGGACAGCGGTCTGGGGCAGTGGGGCAGGACAGCGGGCTGGGGTAGGGGCAGTGGGGCAGGACAGCGGTCTGGGGCAGTGGGGCAGGACAGCGGTCTGGGGCAGGGGCAGTGGGGCAGGACAGCAGTCTGGGGTAGGGGCAGTGGGGCAGGACAGCAGGTAGGGGCAGTGGGGCAGGAGCAGTGGTCTGGGGCAGTGGGGCAGGACAGCGGTCTGGGGTAGGGGCAGTGGGGCAGGAGCAGTGGTCTGGGGTAGGGGCAGTGGGGCAGGACAGCGGTCTGGGGTAGTGGCAGTGGGGCAGGACAGCGGGCTGGGGCAGTGGGGCAGGACAGTGGGCTGGGGTAGGGGCAGTGGGGCAGGACAGCGGTCTGGGGTAGTGGCAGTGGGGCAGGACAGCGGGCTGGGGCAGTGGGGCAGGACAGCGGGCTGGGGTAGGGGCAGTGGGGCAGGACAGCGGTCTGGGGCAGTGGGGCAGGACAGCGGTCTGGGGCAGGGGCAGTGGGGCAGGACAGCGGTCTGGGGTAGTGGCAGTGGGGCAGGACAGCAGTCTGGGGTAGGGGCAGTGGGGCAGGACAGCAGGTAGGGGCAGTGGGGCAGGAGCAGTGGTCTGGGGCAGTGGGGCAGGACAGCGGGCTGGGGTAGGGGCAGTGGGGCAGGACAGCAGGCTGGGGTAGGGGCAGTGGGGCAGGACAGCGGTCTGGGGCAGGGGCAGTGGGGCAGGACAGTGGGCTGGGGTAGGGGCAGTGGGACAGGACAGCAGGTAGGGGCAGTGGGGCAGGACAGCGGTCTGGGGTAGGGGCAGTGGGGCAGGACAGCGGTCTGGGGTAGGGCCAGTGGGGCAGGACAGTGGGCTGGGGCAGGGGCAGTGGGGCAGGACAGTGGGCTGGGGTAGGGGCAGTGGGACAGGACAGCAGGTAGGGGCAGTGGGGCAGGACAGCGGTCTGGGGTAGGGGCAGTGGGGCAGGACAGCGGTCTGGGGCAGGAGCAGCGGGGCAGGACAGCGGTGTGGGGCAGGGGCAGTGGGGCAGGACAGCGGTCTGGGGCAGGAGCAGTGGGGCAGGACAGCGGTGTGGGGCAGGGGCAGCGGGGCAGGACAGCGGTCTGGGGTAGGGGCAGTGGTCTGGGGCTGGGGCAGCGGGGCAGGACAGCGGTGTGGGGTAGGGCCAGTGGGGCAGGACAGTGGGCTGGGGCAGGGGCAGTGGGGCAGGACAGTGGGCTGGGGTAGGGGCAGTGGGACAGGACAGCAGGTAGGGGCAGTGGGGCAGGACAGCGGTCTGGGGTAGGGGCAGTGGGGCAGGACAGCGGTCTGGGGCAGGAGCAGCGGGGCAGGACAGCGGTGTGGGGCAGGGGCAGTGGGGCAGGACAGCGGTCTGGGGCAGGAGCAGTGGGGCAGGACAGCGGTGTGGGGCAGGGGCAGCGGGGCAGGACAGCGGTCTGGGGTAGGGGCAGTGGTCTGGGGCTGGGGCAGCGGGGCAGGACAGCGGTGTGGGGCAGGGGCAGCGGGGCAGGACAGCGGTCTGGGGTAGGGGCAGTGGTCTGGGGCAGTGGGGCAGGAGCAGTACTGTACACACTGGAGTCACAGGGAGTGACCACCGAGGGCCGAGCGAAGGCGCTGGGCAGCTCCAGGTGCATGCTGGGTGGCGGTGAGGGTCCCCAGGAGCCTGGGTCTCGTCGCTGCGACTGGGGGGCAGACCCCACCCTGAGCCCCCGGTCCCGGGTTCGAGCCCTGCTGCTGAGCGCTGTCCTCAGTGAGGAGTCGGGGTCCCAGCGCGAGGAGCCTTGTGCCGTGCCTCTCCCAGTCTGTGCCCTGAATACCCCAGTATCCTGTGGGCATCGGGCAACTGGGGGGACGCGACGAACGCCTCGCTTTCAGACTCTAAAGGGTTAATTTGACCAATTGGTGCATCACACTGAAACCGGTCCCCTGCCCTCTCTGTGGTGTCACAGTGAAACCGGTCCCCTGCCCTCTCTGTGGTGTCACAGTGAAACCGGTCCCCTGCCCTCTCTGTGGTGTCACAGTGAAACCGGTCCCCTGCCCTCTCTGTGGTGTCACACTGAAACCGGTCCCCTGCCCTCTCTGTGGTGTCACACTGAAACCGGTCCCCTGCCCTCTCTGTGGTGTCACACTGAACGGTGTTCCCCACGCCGCCCTCTCTGTGGTGTCACAGTGAAACCGGTCCCCTGCTCTCTCTGTGGTGTCACAGTGAAACCGGTCCCCTGCCCTCTCTGTGGTGTCACAGTGAAACCGGTCCCCTGCCCTCTCTGTGGTGTCACAGTGAAACCGGTCCCCTGCCCTCTCTGTGGTGTCACACTGAACGGTGTTCCCCACGCCGCCCTCTCTGTGGTGTCACAGTGAAACCGGTCCCCTGCTCTCTCTGTGGTGTCACAGTGAAACCGGTCCCCTGCTCTCTCTGGTGTCACAGTGAAACCGGTCCCCTGCCCTTTCTGTGGTGTCACACTGAACGGTGTTCTCCACGCCGCCCTCTCTGTGGTGTCACAGTGAAACCAATCCCCTGCCCTCTCTGTGGTGTCACAGTGAAACCGGTCCCCTGCCCTCTCTGTGGTGTCACACTGAACGGTGTTCCCCTGTCGTTGTCCCGCAGTGAAGGGTTCCCGGCCAGGCAAGAACGTGCAGCTGACGGAGAACGAGATCCGGGGCCTGTGTCTGAAGTCCCGGGAGATCTTCCTGAGCCAGCCCATCCTGCTGGAGCTGGAGGCGCCCCTCAAGATCTGCGGTGAGTCCCCGAACCCCAGCGCCACCCGGAGTCCCAGCGTGCAGCTCTGTGTGCATCTGCGCCGGACTCGTGGGGCTGTGGGTCACTCCCAGTGTGGAGCTGTGGGTCAGTGTGGGGCTGTGGGTCACTCCCAGTGTAGGGCTGTGGGTCACTCCCACTGTGGGGCTGTGGGTCAGTGTGGGGCTGTGGGTCACTCCCAGTGTGGGGCTGTGGGTCAGTGTGGGGCTGTGGGTCACTCCCAGTGTGGGGCTGTGGGTCACTCCCAGTGTGGAGCTGTGGGTCAGTGTGGGGCTGTGGGTCACTCCCACTGTGGGGCTGTGGGTCAGTGTGGGGCTGTGGGTCACTCCCAGTGTGGGGCTGTGGGTCACTCCCAGTGTAGGGCTGTGGGTCAGTGTGGGGCTGTGGGTCACTCCCAGTGTGGGGCTGTGGGTCAGTGTGGGGCTGTGGGTCACTCCCAGTGTGGGGCTGTGGGTCACTCCCAGTGTGGGGCTGTGGGTCAGTGTGGAGCTGTGGGTCTCTCCCAGTGTGGGGCTGTGGGTCAGTGTGGGGCTGTGGGTCAGTGTGGGGCTGTGGGTCACTCCCAGTGTGGGGCTGTGGGTCACTCCCAGTGTGGGGCTGTGGGTCACTCCCAGTGTGGAGCTGTGGGTCAGTGTGGGGCTGTGGGTCACTCCCAGTGTGGGGCTGTGGGTCAGTGTGGGGCTGTGGGTCACTCCCAGTGTGGAGCTGTGGGTCAGTGTGGGGCTGTGGGTCACTCCCACTGTGGGGCTGTGGGTCAGTGTGGGGCTGTGGGTCACTGCCAGTGTAGGGCTGTGGGTCAGTGTGGGGCTGTGGGTCACTCCCAGTGTGGGGCTGTGGGTCAGTGTGGGGCTGTGGGTCACTCCCAGTGTGGGGCTGTGGGTCAGTGTGGGGCTGTGGGTCTCTCCCAGTGTGGGGCTGTGGGTCAGTGTGGGGCTGTGGGTCTCTCCCAGTGTGGGGCTGTGGGTCAGTGTGGGGCTGTGGGTCACTCCCAGTGTGGGGCTGTGGGTCAGTGTGGGGCTGTGGGTCACTCCCAGTGTGGGGCTGTGGGTCTCTCCCAGTGTGGGGCTGTGGGTCAGTGTGGGGCTGTGGGTCTCTCCCAGTGTGGGGCTGTGGGTCAGTGTGGGGCTGTGGGTCTCTCCCAGTGTGGGGCTGTGGGTCAGTGTGGGGCTGTGGGTCACTCCCAGTGTGGCTCTGCTCCGGACTCCAGAGTTGTCCAGTGCTGTTTCCCCGGTGATGGCGGCGCTGTGTTCTGTCCCCCAGGCGACGTGCACGGTCAGTACTACGACCTGCTGCGGCTCTTCGAGTACGGCGGCTTCCCCCCCGAGAGCAACTACCTGTTCCTGGGCGACTACGTGGACCGCGGCAAGCAGTCGCTGGAGACCATCTGCCTGCTGCTGGCCTACAAGGTCAAGTACCCCGAGAACTTCTTCCTGCTGCGCGGCAACCACGAGTGCGCTTCCATCAACCGCATCTACGGCTTCTACGACGAGTGTGAGTCTCCGGGGGGTGTGTGAGGGAGAGGGGAGAGGGGAGAGAGGGTGTGTGTGTGTGTGTGAGGAGGGGAGAGAGGGGGTGTGTGTGTGAGGAGGGGAGAGAGGGGAGAGAGGGGGTGTGTGTGTGAGGAGGGGAGAGGGGAGAGAGGGGGTGTGTGTGTGAGGAGGGGAGAGGGGGGGTGTGTGTGTGAGGAGGGGAGAGGGGAGAGGGGGGGTGTGTGTGTGAGGAGGGGAGAGGGGAGAGGGGGTGTGTGTGTGTGAGGAGGGGAGAGAGGGGGTGTGTGTGTGTGAGGAGGGGAGAGAGGGGGTGTGTGTGTGAGGAGGGGAGAGAGGGGGTGTGTGTGTGTGAGGAGGGGAGAGAGGGGGTGTGTGTGTGTGAGGAGGGGAGAGAGGGGGTGTGTGTGTGTGAGGAGGGGAGAGGGGGTGTGTGTGTGTGAGGAGGGGAGAGGGGAGAGAGGGGGTGTGTGTGTGAGGAGGGGAGAGGGGAGAGAGGGGGTGTGTGTGTGAGGAGGGGAGAGGGGAGAGAGGGGGTGTGTGTGTGAGGAGGGGAGAGAGGGGGTGTGTGTGTGAGGAGGGGAGAGGGGAGAGAGGGGGTGTGTGTGTGAGGAGGGGAGAGGGGGGGTGTGTGTGTGAGGAGGGGAGAGGGGAGAGGGGGTGTGTGTGTGTGAGGAGGGGAGAGAGGGGGTGTGTGTGTGTGAGGAGGGGAGAGAGGGGGTGTGTGTGTGTGAGGAGGGGAGAGAGGGGGTGTGTGTGTGAGGAGGGGAGAGAGGGGGTGTGTGTGTGTGAGGAGGGGAGAGAGGGGGTGTGTGTGTGTGAGGAGGGGAGAGAGGGGGTGTGTGTGTGTGAGGAGGGGAGAGAGGGGGTGTGTGTGTGAGGAGGGGAGAGAGGGGGTGTGTGTGTGTGTGAGGAGGGGAGAGAGGGGGTGTGTGTGTGTGTGAGGAGGGGAGAGAGGGGTGTGTGTGTGTGAGGAGGGGAGAGAGGGGGTGTGTGTGTGTGAGGAGGGGAGAGAGGGGGTGTGTGTGTGTGAGGAGGGGAGAGAGGGGGTGTGTGAGAGGAGGGGAGAGGGGAGAGAGGGGGTGTGTGAGAGGAGGGGAGAGGGGAGAGAGGGGGTGCTGTCAGGAGGGGGGTGTGTGTGAGGAGGGGAGAGGGGGTGCTGTCAGGAGGGGTGTGTGTGTGTGTGTGAGGGGGTGCTGTCAGGAGGGGGGTGTGTGTGTGTGTGAGGGGGGGTGCTGTCAGGAGGGGGGTGTGTGTGTGAGGGGGTGCTGTCAGGAGGGGTGTGTGTGTGAGGGGGTGCTGTCAGGAGGGGTGTGTGTGTGAGGGGGTGCTGTCAGGAGGGGTGTGTGTGTGTGAGGGGGTGCTGTCAGGAGGGGTGTGTGTGTGTGAGGGGGTGCTGTCAGGAGGGGTGTGTGTGTGTGAGGGGGTGCTGTCAGGAGGGGTGTGTGTGTGTGTGAGGGGGTGCTGTCAGGAGGGGTGTGTGTGTGTGAGGGGGTGCTGTCAGGAGGGGTGTGTGTGAGAGGGGGTGCTGTCAGGAGGGGGGTGTGTGTGTGTGAGGGGGTGCTGTCAGGAGGGGTGTGTGTGTGTGTGAGGGGGTGCTGTCAGGAGGGGGGTGTGTGTGTGAGGGGGTGCTGTCAGGAGGGGGGTGTGTGTGTGAGGGGGTGCTGTCAGGAGGGGGGTGTGTGTGTGAGGGGGTGCTGTCAGGAGGGGGGTGTGTGTGTGAGGGGGTGCTGTCAGGAGGGGGGTGTGTGTGTGAGGGGGTGCTGTCAGGAGGGGGGTGTGTGTGTGAGGGGGTGCTGTCAGGAGGGGGGTGTGTGTGTGTGAGGGGGTGCTGTCAGGAGGGGGGTGTGTGTGTGAGAGGGGGTGCTGTCAGGAGGGGGGTGTGTGTGTGAGAGGGGGTGCTGTCAGGAGGGGTGTGTGTGTGTGAGAGGGGGTGCTGTCAGGAGGGGGGGGTGTGTGTGTGAGGGGGTGCTGTCAGGAGGGGTGTGTGTGTGTGAGAGGGGGTGCTGTCAGGAGGGGTGTGTGTGTGAGAGGGGGTGCTGTCAGGAGGGGTGTGTGTGTGTGTGAGGGGGTGCTGTCAGGAGGGGTGTGTGTGTGTGTGAGGGGGTGCTGTCAGGAGGGGGGTGTGTGTGTGTGAGGGGGTGCTGTCAGGAGGGGGGTGTGTGTGTGTGAGGGGGTGCTGTCAGGAGGGGTGTGTGTGTGTGAGAGAGGGTGCTGTCAGGAGGGGTGTGTGTGTGTGAGAGAGGGGGTGCTGTCAGGAGGGGGGTGTGTGTGTGTGAGAGGGGGTGCTGTCAGGAGGGGTGTGTGTGTGAGGGGGTGCTGTCAGGAGGGGGGTGTGTGTGTGAGGGGGTGCTGTCAGGAGGGGTGTGTGTGTGTGAGGGGGTGCTGTCAGGAGGGGGGTGTGTGTGAGGGGGGGTGCTGTCAGGAGGGGGGTGTGTGTGTGTGTGAGGGGAGGGGAGAGAGGGTGTGTGTGTGTGAGGAGGGGAGAGGGGAGAGAGGGGGTGTGTGTGTGTGAGGGGGTGCTGTCAGGAGGGGGGTGTGTGTGTGTGAGGGGGGGTGCTGTCAGGAGGGGTGTGTGTGTGTGAGGGGGTGCTGTCAGGAGGGGTGTGTGTGTGTGTGAGGGGGTGCTGTCAGGAGGGGTGTGTGTGTGAGGGGGTGCTGTCAGGAGGGGTGTGTGTGTGAGGGGGTGCTGTCAGGAGGGGTGTGTGTGTGTGAGGGGGTGCTGTCAGGAGGGGTGTGTGTGTGTGAGGGGGTGCTGTCAGGAGGGGTGTGTGTGTGTGTGAGGGGGTGCTGTCAGGAGGGGTGTGTGTGTGAGAGGGGGTGCTGTCAGGAGGGGTGTGTGTGTGTGAGGGGGTGCTGTCAGGAGGGGTGTGTGTGTGTGTGAGGGGGTGCTGTCAGGAGGGGTGTGTGTGTGTGTGTGAGGGGGTGCTGTCAGGAGGGGTGTGTGTGTGTGAGAGAGGGGGTGCTGTCAGGAGGGGGGTGTGTGTGTTTGAGGGGGTGCTGTCAGGAGGGGTGTGTGTGTGTGTGTGAGGGGGTGCTGTCAGGAGGGGTGTGTGTGTGTGTGTGAGGGGGTGCTGTCAGGAGGGGGGTGTGTGTGTGTGAGGGGGTGCTGTCAGGAGGGGTGTGTGTGTGTGTGTGAGGGGGTGCTGTCAGGAGGGGTGTGTGTGTGTGTGAGGGGGTGCTGTCAGGAGGGGTGTGTGTGTGAGGGGGTGCTGTCAGGAGGGGTGTGTGTGTGAGAGGGGGTGCTGTCAGGGGGGGTGTGTGTGTGTGAGGGGGTGCTGTCAGGAGGGGTGTGTGTGTGAGGGGGTGCTGTCAGGAGGGGTGTGTGTGTGTGAGAGGGGGTGCTGTCAGGAGGGGTGTGTGTGTGAGAGGGGGTGCTGTCAGGAGGGGGGTGTGTGTGTGTGAGGGGGTGCTGTCAGGAGGGGTGTGTGTGTGTGTGAGGGGGTGCTGTCAGGAGGGGTGTGAGGGGGTGCTGTCAGGAGGGGTGTGTGTGTGTGAGGGGGTGCTGTCAGGAGGGGTGTGTGTGTGAGAGGGGGTGCTGTCAGGAGGGGTGTGTGTGTGAGAGGGGGTGCTGTCAGGAGGGGTGTGTGTGTGTGAGGGGGTGCTGTCAGGAGGGGTGTGTGTGTGTGAGGGGGTGCTGTCAGGAGGGGTGTGTGTGTGAGAGGGGGTGCTGTCAGGAGGGGGGTGTGTGTGAGAGGGGGTGCTGTCAGGAGGGGGGTGTGTGTGTGTGAGGGGGTGCTGTCAGGAGGGGGGTGTGTGTGTGTGAGGGGGTGCTGTCAGGAGGGGTGTGAGGGGGTGCTGTCAGGAGGGGTGTGTGTGTGTGAGGGGGTGCTGTCAGGAGGGGTGTGTGTGTGAGAGGGGGTGCTGTCAGGAGGGGTGTGTGTGTGAGAGGGGGTGCTGTCAGGAGGGGTGTGTGTGTGTGAGGGGGTGCTGTCAGGAGGGGTGTGTGTGTGTGAGGGGGTGCTGTCAGGAGGGGTGTGTGTGTGAGAGGGGGTGCTGTCAGGAGGGGTGTGTGTGTGAGAGGGGGTGCTGTCAGGAGGGGTGTGTGTGTGTGAGGGGGTGCTGTCAGGAGGGGGGTGTGTGAGAGGGGGTGCTGTCAGGAGGGGTGTGTGTGTGTGAGGGGGTGCTGTCAGGAGGGGTGTGTGTGTGAGGGGGTGCTGTCAGGAGGGGTGTGTGTGTGAGGGGGTGCTGTCAGGAGGGGGGTGTGTGTGTGTGAGGGGGTGCTGTCAGGAGGGGGGTGTGTGTGTGAGGGGGTGCTGTCAGGAGGGGTGTGTGTGAGAGGGGGTGCTGTCAGGAGGGGTGTGTGTGAGAGGGGGTGCTGTCAGGAGGGGTGTGTGTGTGAGAGGGGGTGCTGTCAGGAGGGGGGTGTGTGTGTGAGGGGGTGCTGTCAGGAGGGGTGTGTGTGTGAGGGGGTGCTGTCAGGAGGGGGGTGTGTGTGTGTGAGGGGGTGCTGTCAGGAGGGGGGTGTGTGTGTGAGGGGGTGCTGTCAGGAGGGGTGTGTGTGAGAGGGGGTGCTGTCAGGAGGGGTGTGTGTGTGAGGGGGTGCTGTCAGGAGGGGGGTGTGTGTGTGTGAGGGGGTGCTGTCAGGAGGGGTGTGTGTGTGAGAGGGGGTGCTGTCAGGAGGGGTGTGTGTGTGTGAGGGGGTGCTGTCAGGAGGGGGGTGTGTGTGAGGGGGTGCTGTCAGGAGGGGTGTGTGTGTGTGAGGGGGTGCTGTCAGGAGGGGTGTGTGTGTGAGGGGGTGCTGTCAGGAGGGGGGTGTGTGTGTGTGAGGGGGTGCTGTCAGGAGGGGGGTGTGTGTGTGTGAGGGGGTGCTGTCAGGAGGGGGGTGTGTGTGTGTGAGGGGGTGCTGTCAGGAGGGGGGTGCTGTCAGGGGGGGTGTGTGTGTGTGAGGGGGTGCTGTCAGGAGGGGTGTGTGTGTGTGTGAGGGGGTGCTGTCAGGAGGGGGGTGTGTGTGTGTGTGAGGGGGTGCTGTCAGGAGGGGTGTGTGTGTGTGAGAGGGGGTGCTGTCAGGAGGGGTGTGTGTGTGAGAGGGGGTGCTGTCAGGAGGGGGGTGTGTGTGAGGGGGTGCTGTCAGGAGGGGTGTGTGTGTGTGTGAGGGGGTGCTGTCAGGAGGGGTGTGTGTGTGTGAGGGGGTGCTGTCAGGAGGGGTGTGTGTGTGTGAGGGGGTGCTGTCAGGAGGGGTGTGTGTGAGGGGGTGCTGTCAGGAGGGGTGTGTGTGTGAGAGGGGGTGCTGTCAGGAGGGGTGTGTGTGAGAGGGGGTGCTGTCAGGAGGGGTGTGTGTGTGTGAGGGGGTGCTGTCAGGAGGGGTGTGTGTGTGTGAGGGGGTGCTGTCAGGAGGGGGGTGTGTGTGAGGGGGTGCTGTCAGGAGGGGGGTGTGTGTGTGTGAGGGGGTGCTGTCAGGAGGGGTGTGTGTGTGTGTGTGAGGGGGTGCTGTCAGGAGGGGTGTGTGTGAGGGGGTGCTGTCAGGAGGGGTGTGTGAGGGGGTGCTGTCAGGAGGGGTGTGTGTGTGTGAGGGGGTGCTGTCAGGAGGGGGGTGTGTGTGTGAGGGGGTGCTGTCAGGAGGGGGGTGTGTGTGTGAGGGGGTGCTGTCAGGAGGGGGGTGTGTGTGTGTGAGGGGGTGCTGTCAGGAGGGGTGTGTGTGTGTGAGAGGGGGTGCTGTCAGGAGGGGTGTGTGTGTGTGTGAGGGGGTGCTGTCAGGAGGGGTGTGTGTGAGAGAGGGGGTGCTGTCAGGAGGGGTGTGTGTGAGAGAGGGGGTGCTGTCAGGAGGGGTGTGTGTGTGTGTGAGAGGGGGTGCTGTCAGGAGGGGTGTGTGTGTGTGTGAGAGGGGGTGCTGTCAGGAGGGGTGTGTGTGTGTGTGAGGGGGTGCTGTCAGGAGGGGTGTGTGTGTGTGAGGGGGTGCTGTCAGGAGGGGTGTGTGTGAGAGGGGGTGCTGTCAGGAGGGGGGTGTGTGTGTGTGAGGGGGGGTGCTGTCAGGAGGGGTGTGTGTGTGTGTGAGGGGGTGCTGTCAGGAGGGGTGTGTGTGTGTGTGAGGGGGTGCTGTCAGGAGGGGTGTGTGTGTGTGAGGGGGTGCTGTCAGGAGGGGTGTGTGTGTGTGAGAGGGGGTGCTGTCAGGAGGGGTGTGTGTGTGTGTGAGGGGGTGCTGTCAGGAGGGGTGTGTGTGAGAGGGGGTGCTGTCAGGAGGGGGGTGTGTGTGTGAGGGGGTGCTGTCAGGAGGGGTGTGTGTGTGTGAGGGGGTGCTGTCAGGAGGGGGGTGTGTGTGAGGGGGTGCTGTCAGGAGGGGGGTGTGTGTGTGAGGGGGTGCTGTCAGGAGGGGTGTGTGTGTGAGGGGGGGTGCTGTCAGGAGGGGTGTGTGTGTGTGAGAGGGGGTGCTGTCAGGAGGGGGGTGTGTGTGTGAGGGGGTGCTGTCAGGAGGGGGGTGTGTGTGTGAGGGGGTGCTGTCAGGAGGGGGGTGTGTGTGTGTGAGGGGGTGCTGTCAGGAGGGGTGTGTGTGTGTGAGAGGGGGTGCTGTCAGGAGGGGTGTGTGTGTGTGAGAGGGGGTGCTGTCAGGAGGGGTGTGTGTGTGAGAGGGGGTGCTGTCAGGAGGGGTGTGTGTGTGTGTGAGGGGGTGCTGTCAGGAGGGGGGGGTGTGTGTGAGGGGGTGCTGTCAGGAGGGGTGTGTGTGTGTGTGAGGGGGTGCTGTCAGGAGGGGTGTGTGTGTGAGAGGGGGTGCTGTCAGGAGGGGTGTGTGAGGGGGTGCTGTCAGGAGGGGTGTGTGTGTGTGTGTGTGTGAGGGGGTGCTGTCAGGAGGGGTGTGTGAGGGGGTGCTGTCAGGAGGGGGGTGTGTGTGTGAGAGGGGGTGCTGTCAGGAGGGGTGTGTGTGTGTGTGTGAGGGGGTGCTGTCAGGAGGGGTGTGTGTGTGTGAGGGGGTGCTGTCAGGAGGGGTGTGTGTGTGTGTGTGAGGGGGGGTGCTGTCAGGAGGGGGGTGTGTGTGTGAGGGGGTGCTGTCAGGAGGGGTGTGTGTGTGAGAGGGGGTGCTGTCAGGAGGGGTGTGTGTGTGTGTGAGGGGGTGCTGTCAGGAGGGGTGTGTGTGTGTGAGGGGGTGTTGTCAGGAGGGGTGTGTGTGTGAGGGGGTGCTGTCAGGAGGGGTGTGTGTGTGTGAGGGGGTGCTGTCAGGAGGGGTGTGTGTGTGAGAGGGGGTGCTGTCAGGAGGGGTGTGTGTGAGAGGGGGTGCTGTCAGGAGGGGTGTGTGTGTGTGTGAGGGGGTGCTGTCAGGAGGGGGGTGTGTGTGAGAGGGGGTGCTGTCAGGAGGGGTGTGTGTGTGTGAGAGGGGGTGCTGTCAGGAGGGGTGTGTGTGTGTGAGGGGGTGCTGTCAGGAGGGGTGTGTGTGTGTGAGGGGGTGCTGTCAGGAGGGGTGTGTGTGTGAGAGGGGGTGCTGTCAGGAGGGGGGGGTGTGTGTGAGGGGGTGCTGTCAGGAGGGGTGTGTGTGTGTGAGAGGGGGTGCTGTCAGGAGGGGTGTGTGTGTGAGAGGGGGTGCTGTCAGGAGGGGGGTGTGTGTGAGGGGGTGCTGTCAGGAGGGGTGTGTGTGTGTGTGTGAGAGGGGGTGCTGTCAGGAGGGGGGTGTGTGTGTGTGAGGGGGTGCTGTCAGGAGGGGTGTGTGTGTGTGTGAGGGGGTGCTGTCAGGAGGGGGGTGTGTGTGAGAGGGGGTGCTGTCAGGAGGGGTGTGTGTGTGTGTGAGGGGGGGTGCTGTCAGGGGGGGTGTGTGTGTGTGAGGGGGTGCTGTCAGGAGGGGTGTGTGTGTGTGTGAGGGGGTGCTGTCAGGAGGGGGGTGTGTGTGTGAGGGGGTGCTGTCAGGAGGGGGGTGTGTGTGTGAGGGGGTGCTGTCAGGAGGGGGGTGTGTGTGTGAGGGGGTGCTGTCAGGAGGGGGGTGTGTGTGTGAGGGGGTGCTGTCAGGAGGGGTGTGTGTGTGTGTGAGGGGGTGCTGTCAGGAGGGGTGTGTGTGTGTGTGAGGGGGTGCTGTCAGGAGGGGTGTGTGTGTGTGAGGGGGTGCTGTCAGGAGGGGTGTGTGTGTGTGTGAGGGGGTGCTGTCAGGAGGGGTGTGTGTGTGAGAGGGGGTGCTGTCAGGAGGGGTGTGTGTGTGAGAGGGGGTGCTGTCAGGAGGGGTGTGTGTGTGAGGGGGTGCTGTCAGGAGGGGGGTGTGTGTGTGTGAGGGGGGGTGCTGTCAGGAGGGGTGTGTGTGTGTGAGGGGGTGCTGTCAGGAGGGGTGTGTGTGTGAGAGGGGGTGCTGTCAGGAGGGGTGTGTGTGTGAGAGGGGGTGCTGTCAGGAGGGGGGTGTGTGTGTGTGAGGGGGTGCTGTCAGGAGGGGGGTGTGTGTGTGTGAGGGGGTGCTGTCAGGAGGGGTGTGTGTGTGTGTGTGAGGGGGTGCTGTCAGGAGGGGTGTGTGTGTGTGTGTGAGGGGGTGCTGTCAGGAGGGGTGTGTGTGTGTGTGTGAGGGGGTGCTGTCAGGAGGGGTGTGTGTGAGAGGGGGTGCTGTCAGGAGGGGTGTGTGTGTGTGAGGGGGTGCTGTCAGGAGGGGTGTGTGTGTGAGGGGGTGCTGTCAGGAGGGGTGTGTGTGTGTGAGAGAGGGGGTGCTGTCAGGAGGGGGGTGTGTGTGTGAGAGAGGGGGTGCTGTCAGGAGGGGGGTGTGTGTGTGTGAGGGGGTGCTGTCAGGAGGGGGGTGTGTGTGTGAGGGGGTGCTGTCAGGAGGGGGGTGTGTGTGTGAGGGGGTGCTGTCAGGAGTGGGGGTGTGTGAGGGGGTGCTGTCAGGAGGGGTGTGTGTGTGTGTGTGAGAGGGGGTGCTGTCAGGAGGGGTGTGTGTGTGTGAGGGGGTGCTGTCAGGAGGGGGGTGTGTGTGTGTGAGGGGGTGCTGTCAGGAGGGGTGTGTGTGTGTGAGGGGGTGCTGTCAGGAGTGGGGGTGTGTGAGGGGGTGCTGTCAGGAGGGGTGTGTGTGTGAGAGAGGGGGTCTCATGCTCGAGCCCTGTGTCGCTCCTCAGGCAAGCGGCGCTACAACATCAAGCTGTGGAAGACCTTCACCGACTGCTTCAACTGTCTGCCTGTCGCCGCCATCGTGGACGAGAAGATCTTCTGCTGCCACGGGGGTCAGTGCCCGCCCCTCTCTTCACCTGTCTGTCTCTCTCTCCTGACCCGTCTGTCCCTCTGTCCGGCGCAGGCCTCTCTCTCTCTCTCCTGACCCGTCTGTCCCTCTCTCCTGACCCGTCTGTCCCTCTGTCCGGCGCAGGCCTCTCTCTCTCTCTCTCCTGACCCGTCTGTCCCTCTCTCTGGCACATGCTTGTCTCTCTCTCTCTCTCCCTCTCTCCTGACCTGTCTCCCTCTCTCTCTCTCTCTCTCTCTCTCTCTCCCTCTCTCCTGACCTGTCCCTCTCTCTCTCTCTCCCTCTCTCCTGACCCGTCTGTCCCTCTCTCCTGACCCGTCTGTCCCTCTGTCCGGCGCAGGCCTCTCTCTCTCTCTCCTGACCCGTCTGTCTCTCTCTCCTGACCCGTCTGTCCCTCTGTCCGGCGCAGGCCTCTCTCTCTCTCTCTCCTGACCCGTCTGTCCCTCTCTCTGGCACATGCTTGTCTCTCTCTCTCTCTCCCTCTCTCCTGACCTGTCCCTCTCTCTCTCTCCCTCTCTCCTGACCTGTCCCTCTCTCTCTCTCCCTCTCTCCTGACCTGTCTCTCTCCCTCTCTCCTGACCTGTCCCTCTCCCTCTCCCTCTCTCCTGACCTCTCTCTCTCTCTCTCTCCCTCTCTCTCTCTCTCTCTCTCTCTCTCTCTCTCTCTCCCTCTCTCCTGACCTGTCCCTCTCTCTCTCTCTCTCTCTCTCCCTCTCTCCTGACCCGTCTCTCCCTCTCTCCTGACCTCTCTCTCTCTCTCTCTCTCTCTCTCTCTCTCTCTCTCTCTCTCTCTCCCCCTCTCCCTCTCTCCTGACCCGTCTCTCCCTCTCTCTGCGGCGCAGGCCTGTCTCCGGACCTGCAGTCGATGGAGCAGGTCCGGCGGGTCATGCGCCCCACGGACGTGCCGGACCAGGGCCTGCTGTGTGACCTGCTGTGGGCCGACCCAGACAAGGACGTGCTGGGCTGGGGCGAGAACGACCGGGGCGTCTCCTTCACCTTCGGGGCCGACGTGGTGGCGAAGTTCCTGCACAAACACGACATGGACCTCATCTGCAGGGCGCACCAGGTGACTGAACACACCCCGTACACCCCTGTAGACACAGGACCTCATCTGCAGGGCGCACCGGGTGACTGAACACACCCCGTACACCCCTGTAGACACAGGACCTCATCTGCAGGGCGCACCAGGTGACTGAACACACCCCGTACACCCCTGTAGACACAGGACCTCATCTGCAGGGCGCACCAGGTGACTGAACACACCCTGTACACCCCTGTAGACACAGGACCTCATCTGCAGGGCGCACCAGGTGACTGAACACACCCTGTACACCCCTGTAGACACAGGACCTCATCTGCAGGGCGCACCAGGTGACTGAACACACCCTGTACACCCCTGTAGACACAGGACCTCATCTGCAGGGCGCACCAGGTGACTGAACACACCCTGTACACCCCTGTAGACACAGGACCTCATCTGCAGGGCGCACCAGGTGACTGAACACACCCTGTACACCCCTGTAGACACAGGAGCTCATCTGCAGGGCGCACCAGGTGACTGAACACACCCCGTACACCCCTGTAGACACAGGAGCTCATCTGCAGGGCGCACCAGGTGACTGAACACACCCCGTACACCCCTGTAGACACAGGACCTCATCTGCAGGGCGCACCAGGTGACTGAACACACCCCGTACACCCCTGTAGACACAGGAGCTCATCTGCAGGGCGCACCAGGTGACTGAACACACCCCGTACACCCCTGTAGACACAGGAGCTCATCTGCAGGGCGCACCAGGTGACTGAACACACCCCGTACACCCCTGTAGACACAGGAGCTCATCTGCAGGGCGCACCAGGTGACTGAACACACCCCGTACACCCCTGTAGACACAGGAGCTCATCTGCAGGGCGCACCGGGTGACTGAACACACCCCGTACACCCCTGTAGACACAGGACCTCATCTGCAGGGCGCACCGGGTGACTGAACACACCCCGTACACCCCTGTAGACACAGGACCTCATCTGCAGGGCGCACCGGGTGACTGAACACACCCCGTACACCCCTGTAGACACAGGACCTCATCTGCAGGGCGCACCGGGTGACTGAACACACCCCGTACACCCCTGTAGACACAGGAGCTCATCTGCAGGGCGCACCGGGTGACTGAACACACCCCGTACACCCCTGTAGACACAGGAGCTCATCTGCAGGGCGCACCGGGTGACTGAACACACCCCGTACACCCCTGTAGACACAGGAGCTCATCTGCAGGGCGCACCGGGTGACTGAACACACCCCGTACACCCCTGTAGACACAGGAGCTCATCTGCAGGGCGCACCGGGTGACTGAACACACCCCGTACACCCCTGTAGACACAGGAGCTCATCTGCAGGGCGCACCGGGTGACTGAACACACCCCGTACACCCCTGTAGACACAGGAGCTCATCTGCAGGGCGCACCGGGTGACTGAACACACCCCGTACACCCCTGTAGACACAGGACCTCAACTGCAGGGCGCACCGGGTGACTGAACACACCCCGTACACCCCTGTAGACACAGGACCTCATCTGCAGGGCGCACCGGGTGACTGAACACACCCCTGTAGACACAGGACCTCATCTGCAGGGCGCACCGGGTGACTGAACACACCCCGTACACCCCTGTAGACACAGGACCTCATCTGCAGGGCGCACCGGGTGACTGAACACACCCCTGTAGACACAGGAGCTCATCTGCAGGGCGCACCGGGTGACTGAACACACCCCGTACACCCCTGTAGACACAGGAGCTCATCTGCAGGGCGCACCGGGTGACTGAACACACCCCGTACACCCCTGTAGACACAGGAGCTCATCTGCAGGGCGCACCGGGTGACTGAACACACCCCGTATACCCCTGTAGACACAGGAGCTCATCTGCAGGGCGCACCGGGTGACTGAACACACCCCGTACACCCCTGTAGACACAGGAGCTCATCTGCAGGGCGCACCGGGTGACTGAACACACCCCGTACACCCCTGTAGACACAGGAGCTCATCTGCAGGGCGCACCGGGTGACTGAACACACCCCGTACACCCCTGTAGACACAGGACCTCATCTGCAGGGCGCACCGGGTGACTGAACACACCCTGTACACCCCTGTAGACACAGGACCTCATCTGCAGGGCGCACCGGGTGACTGAACACACCCTGTACACCCCTGTAGACACAGGACCTCATCTGCAGGGCGCACCGGGTGACTGAACACACCCTGTACACCCCTGTAGACACAGGACCTCAAGTGCAGGGCGCACCGGGTGACTGAACACACCCTGTACACCCCTATAGACACAGGGCTCCTCTGCAGAGCGCACCAGGTGACTGAACACACCCTGTACACCCCTATAGACACAGGGCTCCTCTGCAGAGCGCACCAGGTAACTGAACACTGCCTGGGGCTGAACACACCCTATAGACCCCGGTAGACACAGGACCTCATCTGCAGAGCACACCAGGTGACTGAACACCGCCTGGGCCTGAACACACCCTATAGACCCCTGTAGACACAGGACCTCATCTGCAGAGCGCACCAGGTGACTGAACACCGCCTGGGCCTGAACACACCCTATAGACCCCTGTAGACACAGGACCTCATCTGCAGAGCGCACCAGGTGACTGAACACACCCTGTATACCCCTTTAGACACAGGGCTCCTCTGCAGCGCGCACCAGGTGACTGAACACCTGGTGTGTGTGCGTGCGCTCTCAGCTGGTGTAGGTACAAATCCCTGTAGACCCTGTGTCTGTGTGTGTGTCTGTGTGTGTGTGTTCTCAGCTGGTGGAGGTACAGGCCTCTACAGACCGTGTGTGTGTCTGTGTGTGCTCTCAGCTGGTGGAGGTACAGGCCTCTATAGACCCTGTGTGTGTGTGTGTGTGTGTGTGCTCTCAGCTGGTGAAGGTACAGACCTCTATAGACCCTGTGTCTGTGTGTGTGTTTGCTCTCAGGTGGTGGAAGACGGCTACGAATTCTTTGCGAAGAGACAGCTGGTCACTCTGTTTTCAGCTCCAAACTACTGTGGAGAGTTTGACAACGCAGGAGCCATGATGAGTGTGGATGAGACACTGATGTGCTCCTTCCAGGTGTGTAAATGTCTGTATTAACCCCTCTCTCTCTCAGTGCAGTGTTAATGTACTGGAGTGTCCAGTCAGTGTGTCTGTATTAACCCCTCTCTCTCAGTGCAGTGTAAATGTACTGGAGTGTCCAGTCAGTGTGTCTGTATTAACCCCTCTCTCTCTCAGTGCAGTGTTAATGTACTGGAGTGTCCAGTCAGTGTGTCTGTATTAACCCCTCTCTCTCAGTGCAGTGTTAATGTACTGGAGTGTCCAGTCAGTGTGTGTGTATGAACCCCTCTCTCTCAGTGCAATGTTAATGTACTGGAGTGTCCAGTCAGTGTGTCTGTATTAACCCCTCTCTCTCAGTGCAGTGTTAATGTACTGGAGTGTCAGTCAGTGTGTCTGTATTAACCCCTCTCTCTCTCAGTGCAGTGTTAATGTACTGGAGTGTCCAGTCAGTGTGTGTGTATTAACCCCTCTCTCTCTCAGTGCAGTGTTAATGTACTGGAGTGTCCAGTCAGTGTGTCTGTATGAACCCCCCTCTCTCTCAGTGCAGTGTTAATGTACTGGAGTGTCCAGTCAGTGTGTCTGTATTAACCCCTCTCTCTCAGTGCAGTGTAAATGTACTGGAGTGTCCAGTCAGTGTGTCTGTATTAACCCCTCTCTCTCTCAGTGCAGTGTTAATGTACTGGAGTGTCCAGTCAGTGTGTCTGTATTAATCCCTCTCTCTCTCAGTGCAGTGTTAATGTACTGGAGTGTCCAGTCAGTGTGTGTGTATGAACCCCTCTCTCTCTCAGTGCAGTGTTAATGTACTGGAGTGTCCAGTCAGTGTGTGTGTATTAACCCCTCTCTCTCTCAGTGCAGTGTTAATGTACTGGAGTGTCCAGTCAGTGTGTCTGTATGAACCCCCCTCTCTCTCAGTGCAGTGTTAATGTACTGGAGTGTCCAGTCAGTGTGTCTGTATGAACCCCACTCTCTCTCAGTGCAGTGTTCATGTACTGGAGTGTCCAGTCAGTGTGTGTGTATTAACCCCTCTCTCTCTCAGTGCAGTGTTCATGTACTGGAGTGTCCAGTCAGTGTGTGTGTATTAACCCCTCTCTCTCTCAGTGCAGTGTTCATGTACTGGAGTGTCCAGTCAGTGTGTCTGTATTAACCCCTCTCTCTCTCAGTGCAGTGTTCATGTACTGGAGTGTCCAGTCAGTGTGTGTGTATTAACCCCTCTCTCTCTCAGTGCAGTGTTAATGTACTGGAGTGTCCAGTCAGTGTGTCTGTATGAACCCCTCTCTCTCTCAGTGCAGTGTTAATGTACTGGAGTGTCCAGTCAGTGTGTGTATTAACCCCTCTCTCTCTCAGTGCAGTGTTAATGTACTGGAGTGTCCAGTCAGTGTGTCTGTATGAACCCCTCTCTCTCTCAGTGCAGTGTTAATGTAATGGAGTGTCCAGTCAGTGTGTCTGTATGAACCCCTCTCTCACTCTCAGTGCAGTGTTAATGTACTGGAGTGTCCAGTCAGTGTGTCTGTATTAACCCCTCTCTCTCTCAGTGCAGTGTTAATGTACTGGAGTGTCCAGTCAGTGTGTCTGTATTAACCCCTCTCTCTCTCAGTGCAGTGTTAATGTACTGGAGTGTCCAGTCAGTGTGTGTGTGTATTAACCCCTCTCTCTCTCAGTGCAGTGTTAATGTACTGGAGTGTCCAGTCGGGGTGTGTGTATGAACCCCTCTCTCTCTCAGTGCAGTGTTAATGTACTGGAGTGTCCAGTCAGTGTGTCTGTATTAACCCCTCTCTCTCAGTGCAGTGTTAATGTACTGGAGTGTCCAGTCAGGGTGTCTGTATTAACCCCTCTCTCTCAGTGCAGTGTTAATGTACTGGAGTGTCCAGTCAGGGTGTGTGTATTAACCCCTCTCTCTCTCAGAGCAGTGTTAATGTACTGGAGTGTCCAGTCAGTGTGTCTGTATTAACCCCTCTCTCTCTCAGTGCAGTGTTAATGTACTGGAGTGTCCAGTCAGTGTGTCTGTATTAACCCCTCTCTCTCTCTCAGAGCAGTGTTAATGTACTGGAGTGTCCAGTCAGTGTGTCTGTATTAACCCCTCTCTCTCTCAGTGCAGTGTTAATGTACTGGAGTGTCCAGTCAGTGTGTCTGTATTAACCCCTCTCTCTCTCTCAGTGCAGTGTTAATGTACTGGAGTGTCCAGTCAGTGTGTGTATGAACCCCTCTCTCTCTCAGTGCAGTGTTAATGTACTGGAGTGTCCAGTCAGTGTGTGTGTATTAACCCCTCTCTCTCTCAGTGCAGTGTTAATGTACTGGAGTGTCCAGTCAGTGTGTGTGTATTAACCCCTCTCTCTCTCAGTGCAGTGTTAATGTACTGGAGTGTCCAGTCAGTGTGTCTGTATTAACCCCTCTCTCTCAGTGCAGTGTTAATGTACTGGAGTGTCCAGTCAGGGTGTCTGTATTAACCCCTCTCTCTCAGTGCAGTGTTAATGTACTGGAGTGTCCAGTCAGTGTGTCTGTATTAACCCCTCTCTCTCTCTCAGTGCAGTGTTAATGTACTGGAGTGTCCAGTCAGTGTGTGTATTAACCCCTCTCTCTCTCTCAGTGCAGTGTTAATGTACTGGAGTGTCCAGTCAGTGTGTCTGTATGAACCCCTCTCTCTCTCTCAGTGCAGTGTTAATGTACTGGAGTGTCAGTCAGTGTGTCTGTATGAACCCCTCTCTCTCAGTGCAGTGTTAATGTACTGGAGTGTCCAGTCAGTGTGTGTGTATTAACCCCTCTCTCTCTCTCAGTGCAGTGTTAATGTACTGGAGTGTCCAGTCAGTGTGTCTGTATTGACCCCTCTCTCTCTCAGTGCAGTGTTAATGTACTGGAGTGTCCAGTCAGTGTGTGTGTATGAACCCCTCTCTCTCTCAGTGCAGTGTTAATGTACTGGAGTGTCCAGTCAGTGTGTCTGTATGAACCCCTCTCTCTCTCAGTGCAGTGTTAATGTACTGGAGTGTCCAGTCAGTGTGTCTGTATTAACCCCCCTCTCTCTCTCAGTGCAGTGTTAATGTACTGGAGTGTCCAGTCAGTGTGTCTGTATTAACCCCTCTCTCTCAGTGCAGTGTTAATGTACTGGAGTGTCCAGTCAGTGTGTCTGTATGAACCCCTCTCTCACTCTCAGTGCAGTGTTAATGTACTGGAGTGTCCAGTCAGTGTGTCTGTATTAACCCCTCTCTCTCTCAGTGCAGTGTTAATGTACTGGAGTGTCCAGTCAGTGTGTCTGTATTAACCCCCCTCTCTCAGTGCAGTGTTAATGTACTGGAGTGTCCAGTCAGTGTGTCTGTATTAACCCCTCTCTCTCAGTGCAGTGTTAATGTACTGGAGTGTCCAGTCAGTGTGTCTGTATTAACCCCTCTCTCTCAGTGCAGTGTTAATGTACTGGAGTGTCCAGTCAGGGTGTGTGTATTAACCCCTCTCTCTCTCAGAGCAGTGTTAATGTACTGGAGTGTCCAGTCAGTGTGTCTGTATTAACCCCTCTCTCTCTCAGTGCAGTGTTAATGTACTGGAGTGTCCAGTCAGTGTGTCTGTATTAACCCCTCTCTCTCTCTCAGTGCAGTGTTAATGTACTGGAGTGTCCAGTCAGTGTGTGTATGAACCCCTCTCTCTCTCAGTGCAGTGTTAATGTACTGGAGTGTCCAGTCAGTGTGTGTGTATTAACCCCTCTCTCTCTCAGTGCAGTGTTAATGTACTGGAGTGTCCAGTCAGTGTGTGTGTATTAACCCCTCTCTCTCTCAGTGCAGTGTTAATGTACTGGAGTGTCCAGTCAGTGTGTCTGTATTAACCCCTCTCTCTCTCTCAGTGCAGTGTTAATGTACTGGAGTGTCCAGTCAGTGTGTGTATGAACCCCTCTCTCTCTCAGTGCAGTGTTAATGTACTGGAGTGTCCAGTCAGTGTGTCTGTATTAACCCCTCTCTCTCTCTCAGTGCAGTGTTAATGTACTGGAGTGTCCAGTCAGTGTGTGTATTAACCCCTCTCTCTCTCAGTGCAGTGTTAATGTACTGGAGTGTCCAGTCAGTGTGTCTGTATTGACCCCTCTCTCTCTCAGTGCAGTGTTAATGTACTGGAGTGTCCAGTCAGTGTGTCTGTATTAACCCCTCTCTCTCTCTCAGTGCAGTGTTAATGTACTGGAGTGTCAGTCAGTGTGTCTGTATGAACCCCTCTCTCTCAGTGCAGTGTTAATGTACTGGAGTGTCCAGTCAGTGTGTGTGTATGAACCCCTCTCTCTCTCAGTGCAGTGTTAATGTACTGGAGTGTCCAGTCAGTGTGTCTGTATGAACCCCTCTCTCTCTCAGTGCAGTGTTAATGTACTGGAGTGTCCAGTCAGTGTGTGTATTAACCCCTCTCTCTCTCTCAGTGCAGTGTTAATGTACTGGAGTGTCAGTCAGTGTGTGTATTAACCCCTCTCTCTCTCTCTCTCTCTCAGATACTCAAGCCTGCGGATAAGAAGCTCTTCTCCTATGGAGGAGGGGGTGGGGTGGGTTCGGGTCGCCCCGTCACTCCGCCACGGAATTCAGCGAAGGCCAAAGCCAAGAAATAGCACCCGCTGCCCCCCCTCCTCTACCTCCCTGCCCCTCCGTCTCTCTCTCCCGCCGGCCGGTGTCGCCCCAGGGGCAGAGGGGGGAGGGCGGTTCGCCGATCGGACCCTCGGAAGCTCGTGGGCCGCCCTCCTGACCCGGCCGGACCGTGTGGCCCGTTTGGGTGCCCTCTGACGAGACCGGACCACCTGTGTGGGGGCCGTGGGACCTGTAGACCTGAGGCGTGGAGCTCCTGGACCGCAGCTCCTTCACAGCAGGGTGGGGGGCCCACCCCTTTCTCCCCTGGCCCCGCCCTCACTGTGTGACCACACCCCTTTCTCCCCTGGCCCCGCCCTCACTGTGTGGCCACACCCCTTCTGGACAGACAACACCCCTTTCCCCCTGGCCCCGCCCTCATAGTGTGACCTCTCCCCCTCTACGTGTGGCCACACCCCTTCTGGACTGACCACACCCCCTTTCTCCCCTGGCTCCGCCCTCATGTTGTGGCCACACCCCTCCTGGACATGCCCCACCCCTTTCCCCTTGGCCCTGCCCTCGCGGTGTGGCCACCCCCCCTCTACATGTGACCACACCCCTTTCTCCTCGGCCCCGCCCTCACGATGGGACCACTCCCCCTCTACATGTGACCACGCCCCTTCCTGCTGTGTGTGTGCTGACCTCCGCTCCTGCAGCGGCTCTGAGGGGCCAGGGGTCGCTGATCGCTGTGTGGGCTCCCTGGGTGGGACGGCGACCCTCCCTCGGGGCAGTACTCTGTACCTCTGTCTGGGCCCTTATAGGGTAGCATCCCTGTCCATCGTGTGGGGAAGGGCGGGGCCTGTGATGGGCTCAGCCAATCAGGTGGGGGAATGCCCCCCCCCCTCCAATGGCTGGCTGTGCCAGTTCACACGTTTCCCCTGGCGACCCGCCCCCCCCTCGGCCCCCGCGCTGTCTGACTGGGTCTGTCCCCTGCAGGCTGACTGGGCTGGTTCACTGTACCCTGCCACAGGGCTGCGCTGTTGTGCAGAGCCCGTGATCCACCAGCACTACAGAGAGACCCTGTGGACACACCAGCACTAGATCACTGTCCCCTACTGCAGTACACTGTCCCCCTGCTGTCTCGCTGTTTACAGCCTGCACTGTCCCCTACAGCAGTACACTGCCCCCTGCTGTCTCACTGTTTACAGCCTGCACTGTCCCCTACAGCAGTACACTGTCCCCTGCTGTCTCACTGTTTACAGCCTGCACTGTCTCCTACAGAAGTACACTGTCCCCTGCTGTCTCACTGTTTACAGCCTGCACTGTCTCCTACAGAAGTACACTGCCCCCTGCTGTCTCACTGTTTACAGCCTCTGTTGTCCAATACCTCAGTCACTGGCTTATCTCAGTAATAATTATATCATACAGTACACTAGCGCCTGGTTACTGTAGGACTCCGGCGCCTGTACAGTACAGTGGGCGGCTCCTGTAGGACTCCAGAGCCTGTAGGACTCCGGCGCCTGTACAGTACAGTGGGCGGCGCCTGTAGGACTCCGGCGCCTGTACAGTACAGTGGGCAGCGACTGTAGGACTCTGGCGCCTGTACAGTACAGTGGGCGGCGCCTGTAGGACTCCGGCGCCTGTACAGTACAGTGGGCAGCGACTGTAGGACTCTGGCGCCTGTACAGTACAGTGGGCGGCGCCTGTAGGACTCCAGCGACTGTAGGACCCCGGCGCCTGTACAGTACAGTGGGCGGCGCCTGTAGGACTCCAGCGACTGTAGGACCCCGGCGCCTGTACAGTACAGTGGGCAGCGCCTGTAGGACTCCAGCGACTGTAGGACTCCGATACCTGTACAGTACAGTGGGCAGCGCCTGTAGGACTCCGGCGACTGTAGGACTCCGGCGCCTGTACAGTACAGTGGGCAGCGCCTGTAGGACTTGGCGACTGTAGGACTCCGACACCTGTACAGTACAGTGGGCGGCGCCTGTAGGACTCCGGCGCCTGTAGGACTCCTGCGCCTGTACAGTACAGTGGGCAGCGCCTGTAGGACTTGGCGACTGTAGGACTCCGACACCTGTACAGTACAGTGGGCGGCGCCTGTAGGACTTGGCGACTGTAGGACTCCGACACCTGTACAGTACAGTGGGCGGCGCCTGTAGGACTTGGCGACTGTAGGACTCCGACACCTGTACAGTACAGTGGGCAGCGCCTGTAGGACTTGGCGACTGTAGGACTCCGACACCTGTACAGTACAGTGGGCGGCGCCTGTAGGACTTGGCGACTGTAGGACTCCGACACCTGTACAGTACAGTGGGCAGCGCCTGTAGGACTCCAGCGACTGTAGGACTCTGGCGCCTGTACAGTACAGTAGGCGGCGCCTGTAGGACTCCGGCGCCTGTACAGTACTGTGGGCGGCGCCTGTACAGTACAGTGGGCGGCGCCTGTAGGACTCCAGCGACTGTAGGACTCCGGCGCCTGTACAGTACTGTGGGCGGCGCCTGTACAGTACAGTGGGCGGCGCCTGTAGGACTCTGGCGCCTGTACAGTACAGTGGGCGGCGCCTGTAGGACTCCAGCGACTGTAGGACTCCGACACCTGTACAGTACAGTGGGCAGCGCCTGTAGGACTCCAGCGACTGTAGGACTCCGACACCTGTACAGTACTGTGGGCAGCGCCTGTAGGACTCCGGCGACTGTAGGACTCCGACACCTGTACAGTACAGTGGGCGGCGCCTGTAGGACTTGGCGATTGTAGGACTCCGGCGCCTGTACAGTACAGTGGGCGGCGCCTGTAGGACTCCGGCGACTGTAGGACTCCGACACCTGTACAGTACAGTGGGCGGCGCCTGTAGGACTCCAGCGACTGTAGGACTCCGACACCTGTACAGTACAGTGGGCAGCGCCTGTAGGACTTGGCGACTGTAGGACTCCGGCGCCTGTACAGTACAGTGGGCGGCGCCTGTAGGACTCCAGCGACTGTAGGACTCCGGCGCCTGTACAGTACAGTGGGCGGCGCCTGTAGGACTCCGGCGCCTGTAGGACTCCGACACCTGTACAGTACAGTGGGCGGCGCCTGTAGGACTCCGGCGCCTGTAGGACTCCGGCGCCTGTACAGTACAGTGGGCGGCGCCTGTAGGACTTGGCGACTGTCGGACTCCGACACCTGTACAGTACAGTGGGCAGCGCCTGTAGGACTCCAGCGACTGTAGGACTCCGACACCTGTACAGTACAGTGGGCGGCGCCTGTAGGACTCAGACACCTGTACGGGACAGCAGGCGGCGCCTGTAGGACTCCGGTGCCTGTAAGACTCCGGCGCCTGTACGGGACAGCGAGCGGACCTGTTGCAGACGTGCTGTGTCCCAGGCCCGCTGCCCAGTTGAGCGGGACAGCGGTACAGCTCTGATCCCGCTGCGCTGCTCCTAAGCGGTCACAACACCAGCACCGATACGGGCCGGGTCAGCACCATCGACACCGGTTTTTAACTCATTTTCACCAGCCAGACCCGACGGGCGCGATCCAATGTGACTTTTTTATTTTTATTTTTTAGATTCAACAATTCAGTTTTTTTTTCCTCTTTTTACCTGACAGAGAGAAGTAGGGGAATTTTAGTACACAATGTCAGATGCAATGTTGGGTTTAATTCTGATTTCTTTTTGTGAACCAATCAGGGACCTCCCCAAGCACTGTTGCTGGGTAGAATCAGAAACAAAATGCTGTTTTTATTTTTTATGTATTTTTTGACAAATCACTGATCTGTCTCTCTGTTACTAGGTAGGAAATAAAATCAATAGTGTATTTGTACAAAGGCATGTCTTATTACTTTGTGTGTGTTGGTACTCCAGGTGTGAGTGTGTCTATACAGTGTCCCTCTCGTCTGAGCACGTCTGGGATCAACTCGCCCATCCCTGTACAACACAGAGCCTGAGAGAGTCAGGGCCTGACCAGTCACACACACACACACCCCACTGAGCACGTCTGGGATCAACTCGCCCATCCCTGTACAACACAGAGCCTGAGAGAGTCAGGGCCTGACCAGTCACACACACACACACCCCACTGAGCACGTCTGGGATCAACTCACCCATCCCTGTACAACACAGAGCCTGAGAGAGTCAGGGCCTGACCAGTCACACACACACACACCCCACTGAGCACGTCTGGGATCAACTCACCCATCCCTGTACAACACAGAGCTTGAGAGAGTCAGGGCCTGACCAGTCACACACACACCCCACTGAGCACGTCTGGGATCAACTCACCCATCCCTGTACAACACAGAGCCTGAGAGAGTCAGGGCCTGACCAGTCACACACACACACACACACACACACACACACACACACACACACACACACACACACACACACACACACACCACTGAGCACGTCTGGGATCAACTCACCCATCCCTGTACAACGCAGAGCCTGAGAGAGTGGTATGGAGCTCCTATAGGGAAGGTCAGTCTGTGTGTGAGACAGTCGGGGTTCGTGAGGAAGGTCACTGCGTGTGTGAGACAGTCGGGGTTCGTGAGGAAGGTCACTGTGTGTATGAGACAGTCGGGGTTCGTGAGGAAGGTCACTGCGTGTGTGAGACAGTCGGGGTTCGTGAGGAAGGTCAGTGCGTGTGTGAGACAGTCGGGGTTCGTGAGGAAGGTCAGTGCGTGTGTGAGACAGTCGGGGTTCGTGAGGAAGGTCAGTGTGTGTGTGAGACAGTCGGGGTTCGTGAGGAAGGTCAGTGTGTGTGTGAGACAGTCGGGGTTCGTGAGGAAGGTCAGTGCGTGTGTGAGACAGTCGGGGTTCGTGAGGAAGGTCAGTGTGTGTGTGAGACAGTCGGGGTTCGTGAGGAAGGTCAGTGTGTGTGTGAGACAGTCGGGGTTCGTGAGGAAGGTCAGTGTGTGTGTGAGACAGTCGGGGTTCGTGAGGAAGGTCAGTGTGTGTGAGACAGTCGGGGTTCGTGAGGAAGGTCAGTGCGTGTGTGAGACAGTCGGGGTTCGTGAGGAAGGTCACTGGGTGTGTGAGACAGTCGGGGTTCGTGAGGAAGGTCAGTGCGTGTGTGAGACAGTCGGGGTTCGTGAGGAAGGTCACTGCGTGCGTGAGACAGTCGGGGTTCGTGAGGAAGGTCAGTGCGTGTGTGAGACAGTCGGGGTTCGTGAGGAAGGTCAGTGTGTGTGTGAGACAGTCGGGGTTCGTGAGGAAGGTCAGTGCGTGTGTGAGAGAGTCGGGGTTCGTGAGGAAGGTCAGTACTGGATGTGTGGTACTGGGAAAAGCAGAGGGGTGAGGAACGAGACCAGTTCAGTAAAGGCTTTTCTGAAGAACAGGTTTGAGTCTGGATCTGAAGGAGTTGAGAGAAGGAGACTCTCTGATGTCCTTGGGGAGAGAGTCCAGAGCTTGGGGGCGCAGCAGGAGAAGCCCTGTCACCCCTAGAGTGTCGAGGGGCTTGGGGGACAGACAGGAGAGCAGAATCAGAGGAGCGAAGGTGGTGAGGTGGGGAGCAGGGCGACAGCAGCTCAGACAAGCAGAGCCTTACAGGCGAGCAGGAGGATTTGGAAGTCGACACGAAGCCTGACGGGAAGCCAGTGCAGATCCAACATGACTGGCCCGCGCCAGAGACAGACCTGCGAAAGGTTCTGCTCGGCGTGTGAAGGTCAACCTTACATTGAACGATTTTCATATTCTTTTAGATTTTGTTCAATCTGATTTGGATAAAGGATGTGTTTTTATTATTCATCTGTTAATTATTTTAGCTAAATACTTTATCCACCAAATGATCTAATGCCGCCCCCTCTAGTCATGCTTTTACAGCGGAATTCCTCTCTTATTTAAGTTCGATAAGACATTGAAATTGAAAGAATCAAAAGGCGGGAAAATATGTCAAAAGTATCATTTTTTGTTTTTTTCTAACCGCGAATTCCTCGGCTGTGAAGTGTCTATTTCTGTAGCTATTTTAATATTCTGTCTCCTTTTCTGTATTTCTGGTGTTTAAATAAAAACTTATTTAAAAAAAGACTCGTCCCACGCTGATAAAAAAAAACTAAAGGGATTCATTTGACGACACTGTACTGAACCACTCGAATCCTTCTGAGGAGCTCCTGTCGAGAAGCTTTGACTGCGACAATATTGAAACAACCGAGCGAGTTTTTTCATGGTTTCTGGCACTACGTCTGTTCCTGGTTAGACAACAGTAATATTTCCGTTAATTGAACTTTTAAGAACATTGTTCTTGGGGTTGTGAATAAAAATCGGTTAATATCATTTTCAATGTAATTCTCGTGAAGACAAGAAAGCTTACATGCAGAGTGCGTAAAACGTGCTTCAAAGAAATGACATTTTTTTAAGTTGTATTCAAATTCTTTAAAAATATTGAAAAAAACAAAGTTGCAGAACTGATTTGCATAAATCTCTTAGCTATAAGCTTCTTATTTAATATCCCCTTAGTTAATCTTCGTAATGTGACCGGTTCTAGTTGCCCTTGGTTGCTGTATTTTGTCCTTTGTATAATAAAAAAATGGGGGAAAAAACCCATCAGGGACACAAAGCCGAAGGGTCCTTTGTGGCTCTTGTCGCGGTTTGATGAGGTCACTTCCGGCCGGTGGAAGCGCTCCACCTGCCCGCAGGACCCTTTCCAAGATGGCTGCGCTGTTGGGACTCCGTGCGTGTGTGAGCTCCGGTAAGTAAGATGACGGCGGCGGACGGGTCGCGACGCTGCTACCCGCCCGGGGTCGGAGCGGCGGGGTGATGCACACGGGGGAAGGCAGGTCCGTGTGAGCTCGGGCAGCCCACGCGTGGGAGAGCGGCCGAGGGACGGAGCCTGCAGTAAAGGTCACGTCTCGTCGCGTCGCGCCAGGGTCTGCGTGTCCGGGGTCCGAGCCCAGCGGCCGGGCCGGTCCGGTCCGGAAAGCAGCGGCGGACTTGAGCTAGAGTCCGTGAGCACCGTGCGGCCTGTGTGTGTTTGTGTCATTGAGACTGTGTGTGTGTGTGTGTGTGTGTGTTTGTGTGCGTGAGAGTGAGTGTGTGTTTTTGTGTCATTGAGACTGTGTGTTTGTGTGCGTGAGAGTGAGTGTGTATGTTTGTGTGCCAGTGAGACTGTGTCTGTGTTTGTGTGTCATTGAGAGTGAGTGTTTGTGTGCCAGTGAGACTGTGTGTGTGCGTGTGAGAGACAAAGTGGAAATGTTGAAAGTCTGTTTTACTATTGAAATTCAAGAGCTTTATTGACATCGGTCAGCTTTTAGCATCACGTGGTCTAAGTCATCATTTCCGTAATGAAGATACTCAGATCTATGTCCATATTAAACCCGACACTGATGTGGCTGTCTCTGTTCTCTCTGTGACAAGACTTATTGACACCCCATCAGCTCTGTAGAGCCAGTGCTGTAAACCTGTCTGTGGAGGGTACTGTACCAGAGATCACACACTGTATTATTATTATTGAGAGACAAGCTCACTGTCTGTTCCTCAGGCTGGGACAGGAGGTCACACACTGTATTATTATTATTGAGAGACAGGCTCACTGTCTGTTCCTCAGGCTGGGACAGGAGATCGCACACTGTATTATTATTATTGAGAGACAGGCTCACTGTCTGTTCCTCAGGCTGGGACAGGAGATCACACACTGTATTATTATTAGTGAGAGACAGGCTCACTGCCTGTTCCTCAGGCTGGGACAGGATCACTATGTGTGCATTCACCTGTCTCTCTCTCTGTGCAGTGTACGTGTGTACTGACCTGTCTTTCTCTCTCTCCAGCTCTCCAGACCTCAGTCACTGGTCTCCTCCATGGCTCCACCAGGGCAGCAGTGAGTATCGGCCTGCAGTAGCAGGGTCACCAACAGGGGGAGACAGTGAGATGCTCACTTGAGAAATCGTATTCTCCTCGCCTGGATTCTACCCCCCAGCGCAGTCTCACCTCTCTCGGTGCAGAGTGTGTGCAGTACCCTGTCTGTCTCTCTCTCGGTGCAGTGTGTGTGCAGTAGCCTGTCTGTCTCTCTCTCGGTGCAGTGTGTGTGCAGTAGCCTGTCTGTCTCTCTCTCTCTCGGTGCAGTGTGTGTGCAGTAGCCTGTCTGTCTCTCTCTCTCTCGGTGCAGTGTGTGTGCAGTAGCCTGTCTGTGTCTCTCTCTCGGTGCAGTGTGTGTGCAGTAGCCTGTCTGTCTCTCTCTCGGTGCAGTGTGTGTGCAGTACCCTGTCTGTGTCTCTCTCTCGGTGCAGTGTGTGTGCAGTAGCCTGTCTGTCTCTCTCTCTCTCGGTGCAGTGTGTGTGCAGTAGCCTGTCTGTGTCTCTCTCTCGGTGCAGTGTGTGTGCAGTAGCCTGTCTGTCTCTCTCTCGGTGCAGTGTGTGTGCAGTAGCCTGTCTGTCTCTCTCTCTGTGCAGTGTGTGTGCAGTAGCCTGTCTGTGTCTCTCTCTCGGTGCAGTGTGTGTGCAGTAGCCTGTCTGTCTCTCTCTCGGTGCAGTGTGTGTGCAGTAGCCTGTCTGTCTCTCTCTCTCGGTGCAGTGTGTGTGCAGTAGCCTGTCTGTCTCTCTCTCGGTGCAGTGTGTGTGCAGTAGCCTGTCTGTCTCTCTCTCGGTGCAGTGTGTGTGCAGTAGCCTGTCTGTGTCTCTCTCTCGGTGCAGTGTGTGTGCAGTACCCTGTCTGTGTCTCTCTCTGTGCAGTGTGTGTGCAGTAGCCTGTCTGTCTCTCTCTCTCGGTGCAGTGTGTGTGCAGTAGCCTGTCTGTCTCTCTCTCAGTGTCCGGTGTCGCTGGTTGCCGGGCGGAGTGCGTGGCGTTTCTATGCGGTGGAGGCGAAGAAGGTGTTCACTCGGGACAAACCTCACGTCAACATCGGCACCATCGGACACGTGGATCACGGCAAGACCACACTGACCGCCGCCATCACCAAGGGTAACCACAGCCCATAATATCCCCCCCTCTCCCTCTCTCTCCCCCTCGGTCCGGCGTGCTCACCTCTCTCTCTCTCAGTGCTGGCGGAGGCAGGAGGGGCGCAGTACAAGAAGTATGAGGACATTGACAACGCGCCGGAGGAGAAGGCCCGGGGCATCACCATCAACGCCTCCCACGTGGAGTACAGCACCCCCAACCGGCACTACGCCCACACCGACTGCCCTGGGCACGCTGACTACGTCAAGGTGACCTCTCTCTCGAACCCGCGCCCTGAGGCAGGGACAGGAGATCACACACTGTATTATTATTATTGAGAGACGGGCTCACTGTCTGTTCCTCAGGCTGGGACAGGAGATCACACACTGTATTATTATTATTGAGAGACGGGCTCACTGTCTGTTCCTCAGGCTGGGACAGGAGATCACACACTGTATTATTATTATTGAGAGACAGGCTCACTGTCTGTTCCTCAGGCTGGGACAGGAGATCACACACTGTATTATTATTATTGAGAGACGGGCTCACTGTCTGTTCCTCAGGCTGGGACAGGAGATCACACACTGTATTATTATTATTGAGAGACGGGCTCACTGTCTGTTCCTCAGGCTGGGACAGGAGATCACACACTGTGTTATTATTATTGAGAGACAGGCTCACTGTCTGTTCCTCAGGCTGGGACAGGAGATCACACACTGTATTATTATTATTGAGAGACAGGCTCACTGTCCGTTCCTCAGGCTGGGACAGGAGATCACACACTGTATTATTATTATTGAGAGACAGGCTCACTGTCTGTTCCTCAGGCTGGGACAGGAGATCACACACTGTATTATTATTATTGAGAGACGGGCTCACTGTCTGTTCCTCAGGCTGGGACAGGAGATCACACACTGTATTATTATTATTGAGAGACAGGCTCACTGTCTGTTCCTCAGACTGGGACAGGAGATCACACACTGTATTATTATTATTGAGAGACGGGCTCACTGTCTGTTCCTCAGGCTGGGACAGGAGATCACACACTGTATTATTATTATTGAGAGACAGGCTCACTGTCTGTTCCTCAGGCTGGGACAGGAGATCACACTGTATTATTATTATTGAGAGATAGGCTCACTGTCTGTTCCTCAGGCTGGGACAGGAGATCACACACTGTATTATTATTATTGAGAGACAGGCTCACTGTTCCTCAGGCTGGGACAGGAGATCACACACTGTATTATTATTATTGAGAGACAGGCTCACTGTCTGTTCCTCAGACTGGGACAGGAGATCACACACTGTATTATTATTATTGAGAGACGGGCTCACTGTCTGTTCCTCAGGCTGGGACAGGAGATCACACACTGTGTTATTATTATTGAGAGACAGGCTCACTGTCTGTTCCTCAGGCTGGGACACGAGATCACATACTGTATTATTATTATTGAGAGACAGGCTCACTGTCTGTTCCTCAGGCTGGGACAGGAGATCACACACTGTATTATTATTATTGAGAGACAGGCTCACTGTCTGTTCCTCAGGCTGGGACAGGAGATCACACACTGTATTATTATTATTGAGAGATGGGCTCACTGTCTGTTCCTCAGGCTGGGACAGGAGATCACACACTGTATTATTATTATTGAGAGACAGGCTCACTGTCTGTTCCTCAGGCTGGGACAGGAGATCACACACTGTATTATTATTATTGAGAGACAGGCTCACTGTCTGTTCCTCAGGCTGGGACAGGAGATCACACACTGTATTATTATTATTGAGAGACAGGCTCACTGTTCCTCAGGCTGGGACAGGAGATCACACACTGTATTATTATTATTGAGAGACAGGCTCACTGTCTGTTCCTCAGGCTGGGACAGGAGATCACACACTGTATTATTATTATTGAGAGACAGGCTCACTGTCTGTTCCTCAGGCTGGGACAGGAGATCACACACTGTATTATTATTATTGAGAGACAGGCTCACTGTCTGTTCCTCAGACTGGGACAGGAGATCACACACTGTATTATTATTATTAAGAGACAGGCTCACTGTCTGTTCCTCAGGCTGGGACAGGAGATCACACACTGTATTATTATTATTGAGAGACAGGCTCACTGTCTGTTCCTCAGGCTGGGACAGGAGATCACACACTGTATTATTATTATTGAGAGACAGGCTCACTGTCTGTTCCTCAGGCTGGGACAGGAGATCACACACTGTATTATTATTATTGAGAGACGGGCTCACTGTCTGTTCCTCAGGCTGGGACAGGAGATCACACACTGTGTTATTATTATTGAGAGACAGGCTCACTGTCTGTTCCTCAGGCTGGGACACGAGATCACATACTGTATTATTATTATTGAGAGACAGGCTCACTGTCTGTTCCTCAGGCTGGGACAGGAGATCACACACTGTATTATTATTATTGAGAGACAGGCTCACTGTTCCTCAGGCTGGGACAGGAGATCACACACTGTATTATTATTATTGAGAGACGGGCTCACTGTCTGTTCCTCAGGCTGGGACAGGAGATCACATACTGTATTATTATTATTGAGAGACGGGCTCACTGTCTGTTCCTCAGGCTGGGACAGGAGATCACACACTGTATTATTATTATTGAGAGACAGGCTCACTGTCTGTTCCTCAGGCTGGTACAGGAGATCACACACTGTATTATTATTATTGAGAGACGGGCTCACTGTCTGTTCCTCAGGCTGGGACAGGAGATCACACACTGTATTATTATTATTGAGAGACAGGCTCACTGTCTGTTCCTCAGGCTGGGACAGGAGATCACACACTGTATTATTATTATTGAGAGACAGGCTCACTGTCTGTTCCTCAGGCTGGGACAGGAGATCACACACTGTATTATTATTATTGAGAGACAGGCTCACTGTCTGTTCCTCAGGCTTGGACAGGAGATCACACACTGTATTATTATTATTGAGAGACGGGCTCACTGTCTGTTCCTCAGGCTGGGACAGGAGATCACACACTGTATTATTATTATTGAGAGACGGGCTCACTGTCTGTTCCTCAGGCTGGGACAGGAGATCACACACTGTATTATTATTATTGAGAGACAGGCTCACTGTCTGTTCCTCAGGCTGGGACAGGAGATCACACAGGCTCACTGCTCCTCTCTCTCTGTGAAGAACATGATCACAGGAACAGCCCAGCTGGATGGCTGTATATTGGTCGTTGCCGCGACAGACGGACAGATGCCCCAGACGCGAGAGCACCTCCTGCTGGCCAGGCAGATCGGCGTGGAGCACGTGGTGGTCTTCATCAACAAGGCCGACGCCGTGCCCGACCCCGAGGTCACCGAGCTGGTGGAGATCGAGATCCGAGAGCTGCTGTCCGAGTTCGGCTACGATGGGGAGAACACGCCCGTGATCATCGGGTCAGCGCTGTGCGCCCTGGAGGTGAGGGAGAGGAGGAGGGAGGGGAGAACACGCCCGTGATCATCGGGTCAGCGCTGTGCGCCCTGGAGGTGAGGGAGAGGAGGAGGGAGGGGAGAACACGCCCGTGATCATCGGGTCAGCGCTGTGCGCCCTGGAGGTGAGGGAGAGGAGGAGAGAGGGGAGAACACGCCCGTGGTCATCAGGTCAGCGCTGTGCGCCCTGGAGGTGAGGGAGAGGAGGAGAGAGGGGAGAACACGCCCGTGATCATCGGGTCAGCGCTGTGCGCCCTGGAGGTGAGGGAGAGGAGGAGAGAGGGGAGAACACGCCCGTGATCATCGGGTCAGCGCTGTGCGCCCTGGAGGTGAGGGAGAGGAGGAGAGAGGGGAGAACACGCCCGTGATCATCGGGTCAGCGCTGTGCGCCCTGGAGGTGAGGGAGAGGAGGAGAGAGGGGAGAACACGCCCGTGATCATCGGGTCAGCGCTGTGCGCCCTGGAGGTGAGGGAGAGGAGGAGGGAGGGGAGAGCAGGCCCGTGATCATCGGGTCAGCGCTGTGCGCCCTGGAGGTGAGGGAGAGGAGGAGAGAGGGGAGAACACGCCCGTGATCATCGGGTCAGCGCTGTGCGCCCTGGAGGTGAGGGAGAGGAGGAGAGAGGGGAGAACACGCCCGTGATCATCGGGTCAGCGCTGTGCGCCCTGGAGGTGAGGGAGAGGAGGAGGGAGGGGAGAACACGCCTGTGGTCATCGGGTCAGCGCTGTGCGCCCTGGAGGTGAGGGAGAGGAGGAGGGAGGGGAGAACACGCCCGTGATCATCGGGTCAGCGCTGTGCGCCCTGGAGGTGAGGGAGAGGAGGAGGGAGGGGAGAGCAGGCCCGTGATCATCGGGTCAGCGCTGTGCGCCCTGGAGGTGAGGGAGAGGAGGAGAGAGGGGAGAACACGCCCGTGATCATCGGGTCAGCGCTGTGCGCCCTGGAGGTGAGGGAGAGGAGGAGGGAGGGGAGAACACGCCCGTGATCATCGGGTCAGCGCTGTGCGCCCTGGAGGTGAGGGAGAGGAGGAGAGAGGGGAGAACACGCCCGTGATCATCGGGTCAGCGCTGTGCGCCCTGGAGGTGAGGGAGAGGAGGAGAGAGGGGAGAGCAGGCCTGTGGTCATCGGGTCAGCGCTGTGCGCCCTGGAGGTGAGGGAGAGGAGGAGGGAGGGGAGAACACGCCTGTGGTCATCGGGTCAGCGCTGTGCGCCCTGGAGGTGAGGGAGAGGAGGAGGGAGGGGAGAGCAGGCCCGTGATCATCGGGTCAGCGCTGTGCGCCCTGGAGGTGAGGGAGAGGAGGAGAGAGGGGAGAACACGCCCGTGATCATCGGGTCAGCGCTGTGCGCCCTGGAGGTGAGGGAGAGGAGGAGGGAGGGGAGAGCAGGCCTGTGGTCATCGGGTCAGCGCTGTGCGCCCTGGAGGTGAGGGAGAGGAGGAGGGAGGGGAGAACAGGCCTGTGGTCATCGGGTCAGCGCTGTGCGCCCTGGAGGTGAGGGAGAGGAGGAGAGAGGGGAGAACACGCCCGTGATCATCGGGTCAGCGCTGTGCGCCCTGGAGGTGAGGGAGAGGAGGAGGGAGGGGAGAGCAGGCCTGTGGTCATCGGGTCAGCGCTGTGCGCCCTGGAGGTGAGGGAGAGGAGGAGGGAGGGGAGAACACGCCTGTGGTCATCGGGTCAGCGCTGTGCGCCCTGGAGGTGAGGGAGAGGAGGAGGGAGGGGAGAACAGGCCCGTGGTCATCGGGTCAGCGCTGTGCGCCCTGGAGGTGAGGGAGAGGAGGAGGGAGGGGAGAGCAGGCCTGTGGTCATCGGGTCAGCGCTGTGCGCCCTGGAGGTGAGGGAGAGGAGGAGGGAGGGGAGAGCAGGCCTGTGGTCATCGGGTCAGCGCTGTGCGCCCTGGAGGTGAGGGAGAGGAGGAGGGAGGGGAGAACACGCCCGTGGTCATCGGGTCAGCGCTGTGCGCCCTAGAGGTGAGGGAGAGGAGGAGGGAGGGAAGAACACGCCCGTGATCATCGGGTCAGCGCTGTGCGCCCTGGAGGTGAGGGAGAGGAGGAGAGAGGGGAGAGCAGGCCTGTGGTCATCGGGTCAGCGCTGTGCGCCCTGGAGGTGAGGGAGAGGAGGAGGGAGGGGAGAACACGCCTGTGGTCATCGGGTCAGCGCTGTGCGCCCTGGAGGTGAGGGAGAGGAGGAGGGAGGGGAGAGCAGGCCTGTGGTCATCGGGTCAGCGCTGTGCGCCCTGGAGGTGAGGGAGAGGAGGAGGGAGGGGAGAGCAGGCCTGTGGTCATCGGGTCAGCGCTGTGCGCCCTGGAGGTGAGGGAGAGGAGGAGGGAGGGGAGAGCAGGCCTGTGGTCATCGGGTCAGCGCTGTGCGCCCTGGAGGTGAGGGAGAGGAGGAGGGAGGGGAGAACAGGCCTGTGCTAGGCCCTGCGCTCTCCGGGCTGAACCAGCGCCTCTGTGTCTCTGGATCAGAACCGCGAGCCCGAGCTGGGGGTCAAGGCCGTGATGAAGCTCCTGGAGGTGGTGGACACCTGCATACCCCTGCCCCAGAGACAGCTGGACAAGCCCTTCCTGCTGCCCATCGAGGCTGTCTACTCCATCCCAGGTACTGTCCCTGACCCCTGACCCCTGACCCCTGACCCCTGACCCTGCCCCAGAGACAGCTGGACAAGCCCTTCCTGCTGCCCATCGAGGCTGTCTACTCCATCCCAGGTACTGTCCCTGACCCCTGACCCTGCCCCAGAGACAGCTGGACAAGCCCTTCCTGCTGCCCATCGAGGCTGTCTACTCCATCCCAGGTACTGTCCCTGACCCCTGACCCCTGACCCCTGACCCCTGACCCTGCCCCAGAGACAGCTGGACAAGCCCTTCCTGCTGCCCATCGAGGCTGTCTACTCCATCCCAGGTACTGTCCCTGACCCCTGACCCCTGACCCCTGACCCTGCCCCAGAGACAGCTGGACAAGCCCTTCCTGCTGCCCATCGAGGCTGTCTACTCCATCCCAGGTACTGTCCCTGACCCCTGACCCCTGACCCTGCCCCAGAGACAGCTGGACAAGCCCTTCCTGCTGCCCATCGAGGCTGTCTACTCCATCCCAGGTACTGTCCCGACCCCTGACCCCTGACCCCTGACCCTGCCCCAGAGACAGCTGGACAAGCCCTTCCTGCTGCCCATCGAGGCTGTCTACTGCATCCCAGGTACTGTCCCTGACCCCTGACCCCTGACCCCTGACCCTGCCCCAGAGACAGCTGGACAAGCCCTTCCTGCTGCCCATCGAGGCTGTCTACTCCATCCCAGGTACTGTCCCTGACCCCTGACCCCTGACCCTGCCCCAGAGACAGCTGGACAAGCCCTTCCTGCTGCCCATCGAGGCTGTCTACTGCATCCCAGGTACTGTCCCTGACCCCTGCCCCCTGACCCTGCCCCAGAGACAGCTGGACAAGCCCTTCCTGCTGCCCATCGAGGCTGTCTACTCCATCCCAGGTACTGTCCCTGACCCCTGACCCCTGACCCTGCCCCAGAGACAGCTGGACAAGCCCTTCCTGCTGCCCATCGAGGCTGTCTACTCCATCCCAGGTACTGTCCCTGACCCCTGACCCCTGACCCCTGACCCTGCCCCAGAGACAGCTGGACAAGCCCTTCCTGCTGCCCATCGAGGCTGTCTACTCCATCCCAGGTACTGTCCCGACCCCTGACCCCTGACCCTGCCCCAGAGACAGCTGGACAAGCCCTTCCTGCTGCCCATCGAGGCTGTGTACTCCATCCCAGGTACTGTCCCTGACCCCTGACCCCTGCCCCCTGACCCTGTGTCTCTCCTGTCTCCCTCCTAGGGCGAGGTACAGTGGTGACAGGCACTCTGGAGAGAGGATTGATCAAGAAGGGAGATGATTGTGAATTTGTGGGACACAACCGGTCTTTTAAATCGGTGGTAACTGGTAAGTGTCTGTATGAACCCCTCTCTCTCAGTGCAGTGTTAATGTACTGGAGTGTCCAGTCAGTGTGTGTGTATGAACCCCTCTCTCTCAGTGCAGTGTTAATGTACTGGAGTGTCCAGTCAGTGTGTCTGTATTAACCCCTCTCTCTCTCAGTGCAGTGTTAATGTACTGGAGTGTCCAGTCAGTGTGTCTGTATTAACCCCTCTCTCTCTCAGTGCAGTGTTAATGTACTGGAGTGTCCAGTCAGTGTGTCTGTATTAACCCCTCTCTCTCAGTGCAGTGTTAATGTACTGGAGTGTCCAGTCAGTGTGTGTGTATTAACCCCTCTCTCTCAGTGCAGTGTTAATGTACTGGAGTGTCCAGTCAGTGTGTCTGTATTAACCCCTCTCTCTCTCTCAGTGCAGTGTTAATGTACTGGAGTGTCCAGTCAGTGTGTGTGTATTAACCCCTCTCTCTCAGTGCAGTGTTCATGTACTGGAGTGTCCAGTCAGTGTGTGTGTATTAACCCCTCTCTCTCTCAGTGCAGTGTTAGTGTACTGGAGTGTCCAGTCAGTGTGTGTGTGTATTAACCCCTCTCTCTCTCAGTGCAATGTTAATGTACTGGAGTGTCCAGTCAGTGTGTGTGTATTAACCCCTCTCTCTCTCTCAGCGCAGTGTTAATGTACTGGAGTGTCCAGTCAGTGTGTCTGTATGAACCCCTCTCTCTCAGTGCAGTGTTAATGTACTGGAGTGTCCAGTCAGTGTGTGTGTATTAACCCCTCTCTCTCAGTGCAGTGTTCATGTACTGGAGTGTCCAGTCAGTGTGTGTGTATTAACCCCTCTCTCTCTCAGTGCAGTGTTAGTGTACTGGAGTGTCCAGTCAGTGTGTGTGTGTATTAACCCCTCTCTCTCTCAGTGCAGTGTTAATGTACTGGAGTGTCCAGTCAGTGTGTGTGTATTAACCCCTCTCTCTCAGTGCAGTGTTAATGTACTGGAGTGTCCAGTCAGTGTGTCTGTATGAACCATGTGTGTCTCTCAGGTGTTGAGATGTTCCACCAGTCCCTGGACAGAGCAGAGGCAGGGGACAATCTGGGCGCTCTGGTCCGAGGACTGAAGAGGGAGGATGTCCGGCGAGGCATGGTCATGAGCAAGCCTGGGTCCATCCAGCCACACCAGAAAGTGCAAGCTCAGGTGTGTGTGCTCGCTGTGGACAGCCTGTCTGTCTCTCCCTGCTGTGTCGCAGGTCTTCATCCACACTGACTCTCTCTCTCTATCTCGCTCCCTCAGGTGTATGTCCTCAGTAAGGAGGATGGGGGGCGCCACAAGCCCTTCGTGTCCAACTTCATGCCTGTGATGTTCTCTCTCACCTGGGACATGGCCTGTCGAATCGTCCTACCTGCAGGCAAGGTCAGATTCAACACTCTCTCTCGGTGCAGTGTTAATGTACTGGAGTGTCCAGTCAGTGTGTCTGTATGAACCCCTCTCTCTCTCAGTGCAGTGTTAATGTACTGGAGTGTCCAGTCAGTGTGTGTGTATGAACCCCTCTCTCTCTCTCAGTGCAGTGTTAATGTACTGGAGTGTCCAGTCAGTGTGTCTGTATGAACCCCTCTCTCTCTCAGTGCAGTGTTAATGTACTGGAGTGTCCAGTCAGTGTGTCTGTATGAACCCCTCTCTCTCTCAGTGCAGTGTTAATGTACTGGAGTGTCCAGTCAGTGTGTGTGTATGAACCCCTCTCTCTCTCTCAGTGCAGTGTTAATGTACTGGAGTGTCCAGTCAGTGTGTCTGTATGAACCCCTCTCTCTCTCAGTGCAGTGTTAATGTACTGGAGTGTCCAGTCAGTGTGTCTGTATGAACCCCTCTCTCTCTCAGTGCAGTGTTAATGTACTGGAGTGTCCAGTCAGTGTGTCTGTATTAACCCCTCTCTCTCTCTCAGTGCAGTGTTAATGTACTGGAGTGTCCAGTCAGTGTGTCTGTATGAACCCCTCTCTCTCTCTCAGTGCAGTGTTAATGTACTGGAGTGTCCAGTCAGTGTGTCTGTATGAACCCCTCTCTCTCTCAGTGCAGTGTTAATGTACTGGAGTGTCCAGTCAGTGTGTCTGTATTAACCCCTCTCTCTCTCAGTGCAGTGTTCATGTACTGGAGTGTCCAGTCAGTGTGTGTATTAACCCCTCTCTCTCTCAGTGCAGTGTTCATGTACTGGAGTGTCCAGTCAGTGTGTCTGTATTAACCCCCCTCTCTCTCTCAGTGCAGTGTTCCTGTACTGGAGTGTCCAGTGTGTGTATTAACCCCTCTCTCTCTCAGTGCAGTGTTAATGTACTGGAGTGTCCAGTCAGTGTGTCTGTATGAACCCCTCTCTCTCTCAGTGCAGTGTTAATGTACTGGAGTGTCCAGTCAGTGTGTCTGTATTAACCCCTCTCTCTCTCTCAGTGCAGTGTTAATGTACTGGAGTGTCCAGTCAGTGTGTCTGTATGAACCCCTCTCTCTCTCTCAGTGCAGTGTTAATGTACTGGAGTGTCCAGTCAGTGTGTCTGTATGAACCCCTCTCTCTCTCAGTGCAGTGTTAATGTACTGGAGTGTCCAGTCAGTGTGTGTGTATTAACCCCTCTCTCTCTCAGTGCAGTGTTAATGTACTGGAGTGTCCAGTCAGTGTGTCTGTATGAACCCCTCTCTCTCTCTCAGTGCAGTGTTAATGTACTGGAGTGTCCAGTCAGTGTGTCTGTATGAACCCCTCTCTCTCTCAGTGCAGTGTTAATGTACTGGAGTGTCCAGTCAGTGTGTGTGTATTAACCCCTCTCTCTCTCAGTGCAGTGTTAATGTACTGGAGTGTCCAGTCAGTGTGTCTGTATGAACCCCTCTCTCTCTCAGTGCAGTGTTAATGTACTGGAGTGTCCAGTCAGTGTGTGTATGAACCCCTCTCTCTCAGTGCAGTGTTAATGTACTGGAGTGTCCAGTCAGTGTGTCTGTATGAACCCCTCTCTCTCTCAGTGCAGTGTTAATGTACTGGAGTGTCCAGTCAGTGTGTCTGTATTAACCCCTCACTCTCTCTCAGTGCAGTGTTAATGTACTGGAGTGTCCAGTCAGTGTGTCTGTATGAACCCCTCTCTCTCTGCAGGAGATGGTGATGCCTGGTGAGGACACGTCTCTCACTCTGACTCTCAGACAGCCCATGGTGTTGGAGAAGGGTCAGCGCTTCACGCTGAGAGACGGGAACAAGACCATCGGTACTGGGCTGGTCACTGACATCCTCACGCCCACCGCTGAGGACAACATCAACTGGGGCTAGACTGACCAAGGCTGCCTGGACACCTGGACTGAACACAGGCTGACTGGACACCTGGACTGAACACAGGCTGACTGGACACCTGGACTGAACACAGGCTGACTGGACACCTGGACTGACCAAGGCTGCCTGGACACCTGGACTGACCAAGGCTGCCTGGACACCTGGACTGAACACAGGCTGACTGGACACCTGGACTGAACACAGGCTGACTGGACACCTGGACTGACCAAGGCTGCCTGGATACCTGGACTGACCAAGGCTGCCTGGACACCTGGACTGACCAAGGCTGCCTGGACACCTGGACTGAACACAGGCTGACTGGACACCTGGACTGACCAAGGCTGCCTGGACACCTGGACTGAACACAGGCTGACTGGACACCTGGACTGGGTATAGAGAGATTGACCACAGACAGACTGGACAGCTGGACTGAGTCCCCAGCTCTCCTGCCCCTCTGAGAGTCTCTCTGCTCCTGGATGAATCTTCATTCCTGCTTGTGTCTATGTGTGTCCACACTGGTGCGTTAGATACTGAGGCAGCACTCACACAGACGGGTCTCTCTGTCCTGGGAGGAGACAGACAGACAGACAGACAGGTCTCTCTGTCCTGGGAGGAGACAGACAGACAGACAGACAGACAGGTCTCTCTGTCCTGGGAGGAGACAGACAGGTCTCTCTGTCCTGGGAGGAGACAGACAGACAGGTCTCTCTGTCCTGGGAGGAGACAGACAGACAGGTCTCTCTGTCCTGGGAGGAGACAGACAGACAGGTCTCTCTGTCCTGGGAGGAGACAGACAGACAGACAGACAGACAGACAGGTCTCTCTGTCCTGGGAGGAGACAGACAGACAGACAGACAGACAGGTCTCTTTGTCCTGGGAGGAGACAGACAGACAGACAGACAGACAGGTCTCTCTGTCCTGGGAGGAGACAGACAGACAGACAGGTCTCTCTGTCCTGGGAGGAGACAGACAGACAGGCAGGTCTCTCTGTCCTGGGAGGAGACAGACAGACAGGCAGACAGACAGGTCTCTCTGTCCTGGGAGGAGAGAGAGAGACAGACAGGTCTCTCTGTCCTGGGAGGAGAGAGAGAGAGAGACAGACAGACAGACAGACAGACAGGTCTCTCTGTATTGGGAGGAGATAGACAGACAGACAGACAGACAGGTCTCTTTGTCCTGGGAGGAGACAGACAGACAGGTCTCTCTGTCCTGGGAGGAGATAGACAGACAGACAGACAGACAGGTCTCTTTGTCCTGGGAGGAGACAGACAGACAGACAGACAGGTCTCTCTGTCCTGGGAGGTGTGGGTCAGACATGATGTTTTTGTAAAGGATGAACTGTGATGTACTGGGAATGTAATAAAATGTATTTAATAATGTCTGGATCTCCGGAGTCTTGTCTTGCTTCCCTGTCGATCCAGCTGGGTGCAGTGGTCACTGTCTCCCAGCGTCCGGTCGCCCCAGTGTTTGTCAGGGTGACCAGCACAGATCCCGGCCCGCGGCCCTCTGGGTGACCACCAGGTGGCAGCCAGTGACCGGAGTTGGGCCTGGTCGCTGTCCTGACCACCGGGGGGCAGCGGCGGGTCGTCTGAGCCGAGCTCGTGGCTGAGAGAGGTGTCCTCGCGCCAGCTGGGAGTTTCTGTTTCTGCGCTCGGTCCCGAGTCAAGCCTCAGTCAAGACCGTCCTGACTCTCTGTGCTCATTAACAATCTCGGGGTGTCTCTATAAAAGAGTCGGGGTGTTACTCAGTGTCCCCCTGGTCTTGACCAGTCCTGGCCTCCTAATGACCTCTGACCTGTCCTCATCGCCCTGAGAGCTGCTGTGTGTGAGCGCACTGGTGGGGCTCCACACTGCTGCTGCTGGAGGGGATCACCACCACCAGCGGGGTGTCCAGAAAGGCGCTATATAAGGGTGAGGATATTAATGACCCCTAATGACCTCTGACCTGTCCTCATTGCTCTGAGAGCTGCTGTGTGGGAGATAACTGGAGCATCATCCAGGTGGGGTACACACTGCTGGGGGTGGAGGGGATCCCCAGGACTGGTAAAGACCAGGGGAAACTGGGGTAACGCCCCTACTCTTATAGAAACACCCCCGGATTTTAAATGCCCACAGAGAGTCAGGACCTCGGTTTTACGTCTCAGCCAAAAGACGGAGCCCGTTTACAGCCAGCAGCCAGATCACCCTGCAACTCCCAGCTCACAGCCCACTGGAGCCCAGCAGGGGGCGCCCTCACCCAGCTCTCAGCCCACTGGAGCCCAGCAGGGGGCACTGTCTCCCAGCTCACGGCCCACTGGAGCCCAGCAGGGGGCGCCCTCACCCAGCTCACAGCCCACTGGAGCCCAGCAGGGGGCACTGTCTCCCAGCTCACGGCCCACTGGAGCCCAGCAGGGGGCGCCCTCACCCAGCTCACGGCCCACTGGAGCCCAGCAGGGGGCGCTCTCACCCTGTGCTCTGATGCCCCAGTCCAGTGATGGTGAGCTATAAAAGAGTAGGGCTGGACACTGACGGGGACACTGGACTGTAAACAGGCGCCGTCCTTCTGATGAGACATGAAGCCGATGTCCTGACTCTCTGTGCTCATTAACAATCCCTCCTCCCCACTGAGAGCTGCTGTGTGGGAGAGGACTGGAGCCTCATCCAGGTGGGGTACACACTGCTGGGGGTGGGGGGGATCCCCATGACCTGTACAGCACTTTGAGTGGGGTGTCCAGACAGGCGCTATATAAGGGTCAGCAATTATTATTCCAGTCCAGTGTCCCTGTCAGTGGTGAGTGGAGAGTGTCAGGAAATATTATTACTGTACTGGGACTGTAGCTCCTATTGTAACAGGACTGGTCTACTGTACTGGGACTGTAGCCCCTATTGTAACAGACTGGTCTACTGTACTGGGACTGTAGCTCCTATTGTAACAGGACTGGTCTACTGTACTGGGACTGTAGCCCCTATTGTAACAGACTGGTCTACTGTACTGGGACTGTAGCTCCTATTGTAACAGACTGGTCTACTGTACTGGGACTGGAGCTCCTATTGTAACAGACTGGTCTACTGTACTGGGACTGTAGCCCCTATTGTAACAGGACTGTTCTACTGTACTGGGACTGTAGCTCCTATTGTAACAGACTGGTCTACTGTACTGGGACTGGAGCTCCTATTGTAACAGACTGGTCTAATGTACTGGGACTGTAGCCCCTATTGTAACAGACTGTCCTACTGCACTGGGACTGTAGCTCCTATTGTAACAGACTGGTCTACTGTACTGGGACTGGAGCTCCTATTGTAACAGACTGGTCTAATGTACTGGGACTGTAGCCCCTATTGTAACAGACTGGTCTACTGTACTGGGACTGGAGCCCCTATTGTAACAGACTGCCCTACTGCACTGGGACTGTAGCCCCTATTGTAACAGACTGGTCTACTGTACTGGGACTGTAGCCCCTATTGTAACAGACTGGTCTACTGTACTGGGACTGGAGCCCCTATTGTAACAGACTGCCCTACTGCACTGGGACTGTAGCTCCTATTGTAACAGACTGGTCTACTGTACTGGGACTGGAGCCCCTATGGTATCACACACACTCTTACACTCTCTCACACTCACAATCACAAACACTCTTACACTCTGTCACTGACAATCACACACACTCCTACACACTCTCTATCACACTCACAATCACAAACACTCTCACACTCTCTCTCTCTCTCTCCCGCAGCCTGGAGCAGCTGAAGGAAATCACACAGCTGAGTGTAACTCAATAGGACACAACTGGGTGCTTAATTATTATTAGAAAAATAGTTAAAGTGCTGTTTGTGCGATTGTTTCCCTGCGTCTGCGACACCTGCTGCAGTCGTGTTCAGTGACAGCGATTCTGCTGAAAATACCCTGACCCCCGGTCCCACCCGCGCCCGCAGAGCACAGGGCGACTCGTTCATCACCTTCATCCCCCTCCTCCTCTTCACCATCACCATCACTGGTGTTACTGCGGCTACTGGTCACAGAACATTTTAGGAACAACAGCCACACGGCAGAAGTAAAATGAAAGTCCCACGGTGGAAATGACAAAACCAAGAAAAATGAGACTTGGCGATAAAACCCGAGACGCGCAGAGACGGGGCTCGAAGCGAGTCTTGCAAATGTCTGCCGCCGCCCCGGGTTCCCGGTGTGTTTTTGTGCGGTTGTGGTTTGTAATCCGTCGTGGGGCGTGAATATGTGAACTATAACGGGGCCACAGCCGGCCGCTGGCCGGTCTCACCGGCCTCTCTTGCGGTAACGGGCCCGAGTGGCGCGGCGCTCCGCCGGCCTCGGAGCACAAACAGCGTCGCCTGGCAACCCGGCGCGGCGCAGCGGGGCCTGCTCGGGCCTTGTAAGGCGCGGGGCTCGGCGGGGCGGCGGGGTCGAGGTGCGGGACCCGTCGGCCGGGATAAAAATAACTCGGGGGAGGCGGGGGGCCCGGGCAGGGGTCGTGTGTGTGTGTGTGTGTGTGTGTGTTTCGGATGGGAGGGGGGAGTTCGGAAAATTCTCCCCGGCTTCAAGGGGATCTCCTTCCCCTGCGATACTCAAGGACGCCCCTGGTATTTATTCGCGAAGCGGCTGTTGTGCGGCTTGTCGTACGAATCGCTTTTCTGACGTCCGTCTGCTGCCGCTGCTCATTGAGGGGAATGCTCGTCATCTGGAAGCCCAAGGAGTTGTAAACCAAATATCACGAGGTGTTTTTTCCTCACGTTTTCATTTAATCCCGCGGCAGTGCTTTTGTGTGTTTGTTTCAGACAGCAATACTAAAAAACAAAACAAAAAAAGACCTGAAATCAGACGATTTGGATAATAGTTTCACACATTAGAGACGGAAAAATCCAGCTCCCAGTCCAGCCTGGAGAGTCTCAGACTGCTCTGTCAGTGTCAGTGGAGTCTGATTATAATCCCAGTTCAGAACTCATCCAGCTCCCAGTCCAGTCAGTCCAGTCCAGCCTGGAGAGTCTCAGACTGCTCTGTCAGTGTCAGTGGAGTCTGATTATAATCCCAGTTCAGAACTCATCCAGCTCCCAGTCCTGTCAGACCAGTCCAGCCTGGAGAGTCTCAGACTGCTCTGTCAGTGCCAGTGGAGTCTGATTCTAATCCCAGTTCAGAACTCATCCAGCTCCCAGTCCAGTCAGACCAGTCCAGCCTGGAGAGTCTCAGACTGCTCTGTCAGTGTCAGTGGAGTCTGATTATAATCCCAGTTCAGAACTCATCCAGCTCCCAGTCCAGTCAGTCCAGTCCAGCCTGGAGAGTCTCAGACTGCTCTGTCAGTGTCAGTGGAGTCTGATTATAATCCCAGTTCAGAACTCATCCAGCTCCCAGTCCAGTCAGTCCTGTCCAGCCTGGAGAGTCTCAGTCTCAGTGGGATTCTCATGGTAAACCGGTCCAGTGTCATATCTACTAGGGCTGGTGTCCCTGCTTTTGGCAGTAAAATAATAATAATAATAATAATAATAATAATAATAATAATAATAATAATAGCTTACACTTATATAGCGCTTTTCTGGACACTCCACTCAAAGTGCTTTACAGGTAATGGGGATCCCCTCCACCACCACCAGAGTGCAGCCCCACCTGGATGATGTGACAACAGCCATAGTGCGCCAGAACGCTCCCCACACACCAGCTCTCAGTGGGGAGGAGAGCAGAGTGATGAAGCCAATTCATAGAGGGGGATTATTAGGAGGCCATGATTGGTAAGGGCCAATGGGAAAATTTGGCCAGGACACCGGGGTTACACCCCTACTCTTCTTGAGAAACACCCTGGGATTTTTAATGACCACAGAGACCTCGGTTTTACGTCTCATCCGAAGGACGGCGCCTGTTTACAGTATAGTGTCCCTGTCACTATACTGGGGCATTAGGACCCACATGGACCGCAGGGTGAGCACCCCCTGCTGGCCCCACTAACACCTCTTCCAGCAGCAACCTTAGTTTTTCCCAGGAGGTCTCCCATCCAGGTACTGGCCAGGCTCATCAAAATAGACATGAGAACAGAGAGGAGCTTGCCACTATACAGTCTGGAACTGTGTATGAGTGAGTGTGTTTGTGTGAGAGTGTGTGTGTGAGACAGTGTGTCTGTCTGTGTGAGAGTATGTGAAAGAGTGTGTGTCTGTGTGAGAGAGCGTGTGTGTACCAGTGTGTCTGTGTGAAAGTGTGTGTGTGTGAGAGAGATCCCCACAGGAAGGATCCTCTGGATGGTCTGTTGATTCTCTGTAACCCTGTGATCCATTTCCACATCATTTCATCATTTCCACAAATACGATAAGAGTCTAAGGGATATCCCTGTAAATAAAACAACTCCCGGCTGTGTGTGTGTGTGTGAGTGAGTGTATGGGTGTGTGTGTGTGTGTGTGTGTGTGTATGGGTGTGTGTGTGAGTGAGTGTATGGGTGTGTGTGTGTGTGTGTGTGAGTGTATGGGTGTGTGTGTGTGTCTGTGTGTGTGTGTGTGAGTGTATGGGTGTGTGTGTGTGTGTGTGAGTGAGTGTATGGGTGTGTGTGTGTGTTTGTGTGTGAGTGAGTGTATGGGTGTGTGTGTGTGTGAGTGTATGGGTGTGTGTGAGTGAGTGTATGGGTGTGTGTGTGTGTGAGTGTATGGGTGTGTGTGTGTGCGAGTGTATGGGTGTGTGTGTGTGTGCGTGCGTGCGTGCGTGTGTGTGTGTGTGTGAGTGTATGGGTGTGTGTGTGTGTGCGTGCGTGCGTGCATGTGTGTGTGAGTGTATGGGTGTGTATGGGTGTGTGTGTGTGCGTGCGTGCGTGCGTGTGTGTGAGTGTACAGTGACACGGCTGCCCTTCAATACTGCAGCAGGCCTGTGAGTACAGAATACAGGAGGCGTGCCAGCTGGACTCAGGAGACTCCAGAACTATTATCACCATGCCGACAGGACACCTGTCGCACACCTGCCAATACTTCACTCTCTGTGTGTGTGTACAATGATCTAGAGTCTCACGCTGGCGCTGTGTGTGTGTACAGTTATATTCTAGAGTCTCAGGCTGGCTCTGTGTGTGTGTACAGTTATGATCTAGAGTCTCACGCTGGCGCTGTGTGTGTGTACAATGATCTAGAGTCTCACGCTGGTGCTGTGTGTGTGTACAGTTATGATCTAGAGTCTCACGCTGGCTCTGTGTGTGTGTACAGTTATGATCTAGAGTCTCGAGCTGGCTCTGTGTGTGTACAGTTATGATCTAGAGTCTCACGCTGGCTCTGTGTGTGTACAGTTATGATCTAGAGTCTCACGCTGGCTCTGTGTGTGTGTACAGTTATGATCTAGAGTCTCACGCTGGCTCTGTGTGTGTGTGTACAGTTATGATCTAGAGTCTCACGCTGGCTCTGTGTGTGTGTACAGTTATGATCTAGAGTCTCACGCTGGCGCTGTGTGTGTGTACAGTTATGATCTAGAGTCTCACGCTGGCGCTGTGTGTGTACAGTTATGATCTAGAGTCTCACGCTGGCGCTGTGTGTGTGCACAGTTATGATCTAGAGTCTCACGCTGGCGCTGTGTGTGTACAGTTATGATCTACAGTCTCACGCTGGCGCTGTGTGTGTGCACAGTTATGATCTAGAGTCTCACGCTGGCGCTGTGTGTGTGTACAGTTATGATCTATTGTCTCACGCTGGCGCTGTGTGTGTACAGTTATGATCTAGAGTCTCACGCTGGCACTGTGTGTGTGTACAGTTATGATCTAGAGTCTCAGGCTGGCGCTGTGTGTGTGTACAGTTATGATCTAGATTCTCACGCTGGCGCTGTGTGTGTGTACAGTTATGATCTAGAGTCTCACGCTGGCTCTGTGTGTGTGTACAGTTATGATCTAGAGTCTCACACTGGCCCTGTGTGTGTGTACAGTTATGATCTAGAGTCTCACACTGGCGCTGTGTGTGTACAGTTATGATCTAGAGTCTCACACTGGCGCTGTGTGTGTGTACAGTTATGATCTAGAGTCTCACGTTGGCGCTGTGTGTGTACAGTTATGATCTAGAGTCTCACGCTGGCTCTGTGTGTGTGTACAGTTATGATCTAGAGTCTCAGGCTGGCGCTGTGTGTGTACAGTTATGATCTAGAGTCTCAGGCTGGCGCTGTGTGTGTACAGTTATGATCTAGAGTCTCACGCTGGCTCTGTGTGTGTGTACAGTTATGATCTAGAGTCTCATACTGGCTCTGTGTGTGTGTACAGTTATGATCTAGAGTCTCACGCTGGCGCTGTGTGTGTGTACAGTTATGATCTAGAGTCTCACGCTGGCTCTGTGTGTGTGTACAGTTATGATCTAGAGTCTCACGCTGGCGCTGTGTGTGTGTGTGTGTGTACAGTTATGATCTAGAGTCTCACGCTGGCGCTGTGTGTGTGTACAGTTATGATCTAGAGTCTCACGCTGGCGCTGTGTGTGTGTACAGTTATGATCTAGAGTCTCACGCTGGCTCTGTGTGTGTGTACAGTTATGATCTAGAGTCTCACGCTGGCGCTGTGTGTGTGTACAGTTATGATCTAGAGTCTCACGCTGGCGCTGTGTGTGTGTACAGTTATGATCTACAGTCTCACGCTGGCGCTGTGTGTGTACAGTTATGATCTAGAGTCTCAGGCTGGCACTGTGTGTGTGTACAGTTATGATCTAGAGTCTCACGCTGGCGCTGTGTGTGTACAGTTATGATCTAGAGTCTCACGCTGGCACTGTGTGTGTGTACAGTTATGATCTAGAGTCTCAGGCTGGCGCTGTGTGTGTGTACAGTTATGATCTAGAGTCTCACGCTGGCGCTGTGTGTGTACAGTTATGATCTAGAGTCTCACGCTGGCACTGTGTGTGTGTACAGTTATGATCTAGTGTCTCACGCTGGCTCTGTGTGTGTGTACAGTTATGATCTAGAGTCTCACGCTGGCTCTGTGTGTGTGTACAGTTATGATCTAGAGTCTCAGGCTGGCGCTGTGTGTGTGTACAGTTATGATCTACAGTCTCACGCTGGCGCTGTGTGTGTGTACAGTTATGATCTAGAGTCTCACGCTGGCGCTGTGTGTGTGTACAGTTATGATCTAGAGTCTCACGCTGGCGCTGTGTGTGTACAGTTATGATCTAGAGTCTCACACTGGCGCTGTGTGTGTACAGTTATGATCTAGAGTCTCACGCTGGCTCTGTGTGTGTGTACAGTTATGATCTAGAGTCTCAGGCTGGCGCTGTGTGTGTACAGTTATGATCTAGAGTCTCACGCTGGCGCTGTGTGTGTACAGTTATGATCTAGAGTCTCACGCTGGCTCTGTGTGTGTGTACAGTTATGATCTAGAGTCTCACACTGGCTCTGTGTGTGTGTACAGTTATGATCTAGAGTCTCACGCTGGCGCTGTGTGTGTGTACAGTTATGATCTAGAGTCTCACGCTGGCTCTGTGTGTGTACAGTTATGATCTAGAGTCTCGAGCTGGCTCTGTGTGTGTGTGTGTGTACAGTTATGATCTAGAGTCTCACGCTGGTGCTGTGTGTGTACAGTTATGATCTACAGTCTCACGCTGGCGCTGTGTGTGTACAGTTATGATCTAGAGTCTCAGGCTGGCACTGTGTGTGTGTACAGTTATGATCTAGAGTCTCACGCTGGCGCTGTGTGTGTACAGTTATGATCTAGAGTCTCACGCTGGCACTGTGTGTGTGTACAGTTATGATCTAGAGTCTCAGGCTGGCGCTGTGTGTGTGTACAGTTATGATCTAGAGTCTCACGCTGGCTCTGTGTGTGTGTACAGTTATGATCTAGAGTCTCACGCTGGCACTGTGTGTGTGTACAGTTATGATCTAGTGTCTCACGCTGGCTCTGTGTGTGTGTACAGTTATGATCTATTGTCTCACGCTGGCTCTGTGTGTGTGTATACAGTTATGATCTAGAGTCTCACGCTGGCCCTGTGTGTGTACAGTTATGATCTAGAGTCTCACGCTGGCTCTGTGTGTGTGTACAGTTATGATCTAGAGTCTCACACTGGCGCTGTGTGTGTGTACAGTTATGATCTAGAGTCTCACGCTGGCTCTGTGTGTGTGTACAGTTATGATCTAGAGTCTCACACTGGCGCTGTGTGTGTGTACAGTTATGATCTAGAGTCTCACGCTGGCTCTGTGTGTGTGTACAGTTATGATCTAGAGTCTCACACTGGCCCTGTGTGTGTGTACAGTTATGATCTAGAGTCTCACGCTGGCGCTGTGTGTGTACAGTTATGATCTAGAGTCTCACGCTGGCTCTGTGTGTGTGTACAGTTATGATCTAGAGTCTCAGGCTGGCGCTGTGTGTGTACAGTTATGATCTAGAGTCTCACGCTGGCGCTGTGTGTGTACAGTTATGATCTAGAGTCTCACGCTGGCTCTGTGTGTGTGTACAGTTATGATCTAGAGTCATACTGGCTCTGTGTGTGTGTACAGTTAAGATCTAGAGTCTCACGCTGGCGCTGTGTGTGTGTACAGTTATGATCTAGAGTCTCACACTGGCCCTGTGTGTGTACAGTTATGATCTAGAGTCTCACGCTGGCTCTGTGTGTGTGTGTGTGTACAGTTATGATCTAGAGTCTCACGCTGGTGCTGTGTGTGTACAGTTATGATCTAGAGTCTCACGCTGGCGCTGTGTGTGTGCACAGTTATGATCTAGAGTCTCACGCTGGCGCTGTGTGTGTGTACAGTTATGATCTAGTGTCTCACACTGGCTCTGTGTGTGTACAGTTATGATCTATTGTCTCACGCTGGCGCTGTGTGTGTACAGTTATGATCTAGAGTCTCACGCTGGCTCTGTGTGTGTGTGTACAGTTATGATCTAGAGTCTCAGGCTGGCGCTGTGTGTGTGTACAGTTATGATCTAGAGTCTCACGCTGGCGCTGTGTGTGTGTGTGTACAGTTATGATCTAGTGTCTCACGCTGGCGCTGTGTGTGTGTGTACAGTTATGATCTAGTGTCTCACGCTGGCGCTGTGTGTGTGTACAGTTATGATCTAGAGTCTCACGCTGGCTCTGTGTGTGTGTACAGTTATGATCTAGAGTCTCACGCTGGCGCTGTGTGTGCGTACAGTTATGATCTAGAGTCTCACGCTGGCGCTGTGTGTGTACAGTTATGATCTAGAGTCTCAGGCTGGCACTGTGTGTGTGTACAGTTATGATCTAGAGTCTCACGCTGGCGCTGTGTGTGTGTACAGTTATGATCTAGAGTCTCACGCTGGCTCTGTGTGTGTGTACAGTTATGATCTAGAGTCTCACGCTGGCTCTGTGTGTGTGTGTACAGTTATGATCTAGAGTCTCACGCTGGCGCTGTGTGTGTGTGTACAGTTATGATCTAGAGTCTCACGCTGGCTCTGTGTGTGTGTACAGTTATGATCTAGAGTCTCACGCTGGCGCTGTGTGTGTGTACAGTTATGATCTAGAGTCTCACGCTGGCTCTGTGTGTGTGTGTACAGTTATGATCTAGAGTCTCACGCTGGCTCTGTGTGTGTGTGTACAGTTATGATCTAGAGTCTCACGCTGGCTCTGTGTGTGTGTACAGTTATGATCTAGAGTCTCACGCTGGCGCTGTGTGTGTGTACAGTATTAATCAGTTTAATTATAATCTTATTACAGAAATACACGCCCTCCTTCCCTGCTCCTATATATAACCAGGCTGGTCCTTCTGCATCTCCCTGCCCTGCTGTCTGTCCTGTGAGTGTCTCTGTTGCTTCATCTGTCTCGTTGTCATCGCCGGGTGTGTGTCTGCCCTCACCTAATAAGGCAGAAAGACATCCGCGCTGCTGGATGGAGATCTATATACTGTACATCCCCAGCTGTGATGGGGTACTCTGCTGGCTAAATATCACTCTACACATATCCTGTCATCTGCACACTGCGCATCGGGGAGATCTCTGAATGTATAAACACTGTATACAACAGGTGTGAGTCTGTACTCCAGGTGTGTGAGTCCATCCTCCAGGTGTGTGTGTCTATACAGTGAGTCTGTACTCCAGGTGTGTGTGTGTCTATAAAGTGGGTCTGTACTCCAGGTGTGTGTGTGTCTATACAGTGAGTCTGTACTCCAGGTGTGTGTGTGTCTATACAGTGAGTCTGTACTCCAGGTGTGTGTGTGTGTCTATACAGTGAGTCTGTACTCCAGGTGTGTGTGTGTGTCTATACAGTGAGTCTGTACTCCAGGTGTGTGTGTGTCTATAAAGTGGGTCTGTACTCCAGGTGTGTGTGTGTGTCTATACAGTGAGTCTGTACTCCAGGTGTCTGTGTGTCTATACAGTGAGTCTGTACTCCAGGTGTGTGTGTGTGTCTATACAGTGAGTCTGTACTCCAGGTGTGTGTGTGTCTATACAGTGAGTCTGTACTCCAGGTGTGTGTCTATACATTGTGTCTGTATTCCAGGTGTGTGTGTGTCTATACAGTGAGTCTATGCTTCAGGTGTGTGTGTGTGTGTCTATACAGTGAGTCTGTACTCCAGGTGTGTGTGTTTTTGTGTCTATACGGTGAGCCTGTACTTCGGGTGTGTGTGCGTCTATGCAGTGTGTCTGTACTCCAGGTGTGTGTGTGTCTATACAGTGGTTATATCCTCCAGGTGTGTGTGTGTGTGTCTGTACAGTGTGTATATCCTCCAGGTGTGTGTGTGTGTGTGTGTGTGTGTGTGTGTGTGTGTGTGTGTGTGTGTGTGTGTACGTGTACGTGTGTGTACAGTGTGTATATCCTCCAGGTGTGTGTGTGTGTCTGTACAGTGTGTATATCCTCCAGGTGTGTGTGTGTGTGTGTGTGTGTGTGTGTGTGTGTGTACAGTGTGTATATCCTCCAGGTGTTTGTGTGTGTGTGTGTGTGTGTGTCTGTACAGTGTGTATATCCTCCAGGTGTGTGTGTGTGTGTGTGTGTGTGTCTCTGTACAGTGTGTATATCCTCCAGGTGTGTGTGTGTGTGTGTGTGTGTGTGTGTGTGTGTGTGTGTGTGTGTGTGTGTGTGTGTGTGTGTGTGTGTGTATATCCTCCAGGTGTGTGTGTTTTTCAGATCTGTAGCAGAGAGAGGGGAGAGGATGAGAATGACACTGTGTGTCCTGGGTGAAGTGTTACACATCCGCCATTACATAATCCCCTGACCTAGTGGCCACGGTCAAAGGTCAGCTGACCAAAATAGACCCGCTAATCCAGAAGTCATGACAGCATGGCGACACAGACTCACTGCTCGACGACACACCGATATTGACAAGGACATAAGTAACGATCTGAACACTAAGAAAGACTAGTGCACAGACCACAACCACACTGATAGACTTAGAGAGGGGTTAATACACACACTGACTGGACACTCCAGTCCACTAACACTGCACTGAGAGAGAGAGGGGTTAATACACACACACCAACTGGACACTCCAGTACATTAACACTGCACTGAGAGAGAGAGAGGGGTTAATACAGACACACTGACTGGACACTCCAGTACATTAACACTGCACTGAGAGAGAGAGGGGTTAATACACACACTGACTGGACACTCCAGTACATTAACACTGCACTGAGAGAGAGAGGGGTTAATACAGACACACTGACTGGACACTCCAGTACATTAACACTGCACTGAGAGAGAGAGGGGTTAATACACACACACTGACTGACACTCCAGTACATTAACACTGCACTGAGAGAGAGAGGGGTTCATACAGACACACTGACTGGACACTCCAGTACATTAACACAGCACTGAGAGAGAGAGAGGGGTTAATACAGACACACTGACTGGACACTCCAGTACATTAACACTGCACTGAGAGAGAGAGAGGGGTTAATACACACACAATGACTGGACACTCCAGTACATTAACACTGCACTGAGAGAGAGAGGGGTTAATACAGACACACTGACTGGACACTCCAGTACATTAACACTGCACTGAGAGAGAGGGGTTAATAAAGACACACTGACTGGACACTCCAGTACATTAACACTGCACTGAGAGAGAGAGAGGGGTTAATACACACACACTAACTGGACACTCCAGTACATTAACACTGCACTGAGAGAGAGGGGTTAATACAGACACACTAACTGGACACTCTAGTACATTAACACTGCACTGAGAGAGAGGGGTTAATACAGACACACTGACTGGACACTCTAGTACATTAACACTGCACTGAGAGAGAGAGGGGTTAATACAGACACACTGACTGGACACTCCAGTACATTAACACTGCACTGAGAGAGAGGGGGGTTAATACAGACACACTGACTGGACACTCCAGTACATTAACACTGCACTGAGAGAGAGAGGGGTTAATACAGACACACTGACTGGACACTCCAGTACATTAACATTATGTACACGACACACAAGTTTCAGTACATCTGACACACTGAGAGAGAGGGGCAGTAATTCAATCTGTCTTCAATGTTGAGTTAAATGTCAATTTGTGTCCCTGAGGAACATGTTGACAGCATGACACTGTGACCTGAAAGGTCAGAGGTCACTTGTATACAGCACAGCGAAGGAGACATGGATCAAATAACACACACAGACATTGAGAAATAGAGACAATTTACAGACACACACAAAGCTACAATTCAGACACACTGTATAAACAAACACACCAGGAGTACAGACTCAGTGTATAGAAACACACACACACACCTGGAGTACAGACTCACTGAACAGACACACACACACACCTGGAGTACAGACCCACTTTATAGACACACACACACACCTGGAGTACAGACTCAGTGTATAGACACACACACACACACACCTGGAGTACAGACTCACTGTATAGACACACACACCCCTGGAGTACAGACTCACTGTATAGAGATAGACACACACCTGGAGTACAGACTCACTGTATAGAGATAGACACACCTGGAGTACAGACTCACTGTATAGACACACACACCTGGAGTACAGACTCACTGTGTAGACATATACACACACACACACCTGGAGTACAGACTCACTGTGTAGACATACACACACACACCTGGAGTACAGACTCAGTGTATAGACACACACACACACACACACCTGGAGTACAGACTCACTGTATAGACACACACACCCCTGGAGTACAGACTCACTGTATAGAGACAGACACACACCTGGAGTACAGACTCACTGTATAGACACACACACCTGGAGTACAGACTCACTGTATAGACACACACACACACACCTGGAGTACAGACTCACTGTATAGACACACACACACACCTGGAGTACAGACTCACCGTATAGAGACACACACACACCCCTGGAGTACAGACTCACTGTATAGAGACAGACACACACCTGGAGTACAGACTCACTGTATAGACACACACACCTGGAGTACAGACTCACTGTACAGAGACAGACACACACCTGGAGTACAGACTCACTGTACAGAGACAGACACACACCTGGAGTACAGGCTCACTGGAGAGCTCAGTGTCTGTGTTTTAGGCCAGTACACCCTCTGGGCCACATGGAGGCCTATTGTAACATTCACACATCCTGCGATCTCAGATTCCACCCTCTGTGCTGAAGGAGGCTTAAGTGAACTTTCAGCTGAAATACCACACGACCCCCTCCCCCTCTTTCTCTGTCCCTCGCACACTGTAGAGTTAATGGACTGGAGTGTCCAGTCAGTGTGTCTGTATTAACCCCTCTCTCTCAGTGCAGTGTTAATGTACTGGAGTGTCCAGTCAGTGTGTCTGTATTAACCCCTCTCTCTCAGTGCAGTGTTAATGTACTGGAGTGTCCAGTCAGTGTGTCTGTATGAACCCCTCTCTCTCTCTCAGTGTAGTGTTAATGTACTGGAGTGTCCAGTCAGTGTGTCTGTATTAACCCCTCTCTCTCACAGTGCAGTGTTCATGTACTGGAGTGTCCAGTCAGTGTGTCTGTATTAACCCCTCTCTCTCTCTCAGTGCAGTGTTAATGTACTGGAGTGTCCAGTCAGTGTGTCTGTATGAACCCCCCTCTCTCAGTGCAGTGTTTATGTACTGGAGTGTCCAGTCAGTGTGTGTCTATTAACCCCTCTCTCTCTCAGTGCAGTGTTAATGTACTGGAGTGTCCAGTCAGTGTGTCTGTATATTAACCCCTCTCTCTCTCAGTGCAGTGTTAATGTCCTGGAGTGTCCAGTCAGTGTGTGTGTATTAACCCCTCTCTCTCAGTGCAGTGTTAATGTACTGGAGTGTCCAGTCAGTGTGTCTGTATTAACCCCTCTCTCTCAGTGCAGTGTTAATGTACTGGAGTGTCCAGTCAGTGTGTCTGTATGAACCCCCCTCTCTCAGTGCAGTGTTTATGTACTGGAGTGTCCAGTCAGTGTGTGTCTATTAACCCCTCTCTCTCTCAGTGCAGTGTTAATGTACTGGAGTGTCCAGTCAGTATGTCTGTATATTAACCCCTCTCTCTCTCAGTGCAGTGTTAATGTACTGGAGTGTCCAGTCAGTGTGTCTGTATTAACCCCTCTCTCTCTCAGTGCAGTGTTAATGAACTGGAGTGTCCAGTCAGTGTGTCTGTATTAACCCCTCTCTCTCTCAGTGCAGTGTTAATGTACTGGAGTGTCCAGTCAGTGTGTCTGTATGAACCCCTCTCTCTCTCTCAGTGCAGTGTTAATGTACTGGAGTGTCCAGTCAGTGTGTGTATTAACCCCTCTCTCTCAGTGCAGTGTTAATGTACTCTAGTGTCCAGTCAGTGTGTCTGTATTAACCCCTCTCTCTCTCTGTGCAGTGTTAATATACTGGAGTGTCCAGTCAGTGTGTGTATTAACCCCTCTCTCTCTCAGTGCAGTGTTAATGTACTGGAGTGTCCAGTCAGTGTGTCTGTATTAACCCCCCTCTCTCTCTCAGTGCAGTGTTAATGTACTGGAGTGTCCAGTCAGTGTGTGTGTATTAACCCCTCTCTCTCTCAGTGCATTGATAATGTACTGGAGTGTCAGTCAGTGTGTGTGTATTAACCCCCTTCTCTCTCACTGTGTATCAATCTCTCTCTCTCTCAGTGTGTCTGTATTAACCCCCTCTCTCTCAGTGTGTCTGTATTAACCCCTCTCTCTCTCAGTGTGTCTGTATTAACCCCTCTCTCTCTCAGTGTGTACTGACCCTCTTCCTCCTCTCCTGGAGAGACACACTTGACCTGTCACTCACTCACTCCTCCCTCCTCCCTCCTCCTCGCTCTGCTCTCCTGTCCCCCCTGTTCTCCTGACGCGGCACTTTCCAAAAACAGATCGGCGCTCGATCCCTGTGTCCCGGCCCGGCCCGGCCCCTCTGCCCTCGCGCGGCCAATGGCGCGCGCCGGCGGGGGGGCCGCGCGCGCCGGGCTGGTATAAGAGCCGCGCAGCCCCTCAGAGCCCTCGCACTTTCTGTCTCCTGGCTTCTCGCTGTGTGTGCGTGAACAGACAGGGAGCAGCATGGACAACGGTCACAGCAAGACCACCGAGGAGTGCCTGGCGTACTTCGGGGTGAACGAGAACACGGGGCTGTCCCCCGAGCAGGTCAAGAAGAACCTGTCTAAGTACGGTTTCAACGGTGAGTCCCAGAGACAGAGACGGGTCAGGGCCTGGGGCAGAGAGAGAGAGACAGAGACGGGTCAGGGCCTGGGGCAGAGAGAGAGAGACAGAGAGAGACGGGTCAGAGTCTGGGGCAGAGAGAGAGAGACAGAGAGAGACGGGTCAGAGTCTGGGGCAGAGAGAGAGAGAGAGAGAGAGACGGGTCAGAGTCTGGGGATAGAGAGAGAGAGAGAGAGAGAGACGGGTCAGAGTCTGGGGCAGAGAGAGACAGAGACGGGTCAGGGACACGGAGAGAAAGAGACAGATCGGGGACTGAGAGAGAGACAGGTCAGGAACAGAGAGAGAGAGACACATCAGGTACTGAGAGAGAGACAGGTCAGGAACAGGGAGAGAGACAGATCAGGGACTGAGAGAGAGACAGGTCAGGAACAGAGAGAGAGATGGATAGAGGGAGAAAGATGGAGAGGTAGGGAGAGGGATGAGACGGGCAGGGACTGCATGTTCACTTGGAAAATACAACCATTTCTGTGACTGTGACTGTGATTGATGAAAATCAATTTCTCCTGAACTTCTCCTGAACTGGTGCAAGGAACTTCTCTCAAAACATCTTAGAGATGAATTACTGCTGAATTACAGACAAAGCTGTTCCTGTAAAAGAGCTGTGTCTCTGTGTGACAGTAATAGAGATCAGTGCTGTAAGAGAGTTGTGTCTCTGTGTGGGACAGTAATAGAGATCAGTGCTGTAAGAGAGCTGTGTCTCTGTGTGGGACAGTAATAGAGATCAGTGCTGTAAGAGAGCTGTGTCTCTGTGTGGGGACAGTAATAGAGATCAGTGCTGTAGGAGAGTTGTGTCTCTGTGTGGGACAGTAATAGAGATCAGTGCTGTAAGAGAGCTGTGTCTCTGTGTGGGACAGTAATAGAGATCAGTGCTGTAAAAGAACTGTGTCTCTGTGTGGGACAGTAATAGAGATCAGTGCTGTAAAAGAACTGTGTCTCTGTGTGGGACAGTAATAGAGATCAGGGCTGTAAAAGAGCTGTGTCTCTGTGTGGGACAGTAATAGAGATCAGGGCTGTAAAAGAGCTGTGTCTCTGTGTTTGACAGCGATAGAGATCAGTGCTGTAAAAGAGCTGTGTCTCTGTGTGGGACAGTAATAGAGATCAGTGCTGTAGGAGAGCTGTGTCTCTGTGTGGGACAGTAATAGAGATCAGTGCTGTAAAAGAACTGTGTCTCTGTGTGGGGACAGTAATAGAGATCAGTGCTGTAGGAGAGCTGTCTCTCTGTGTGACAGTAATAGAGATCAGTGCTGTAAAAGAGCTGTGTCTCTGTGTGGGACAGTAATAGAGATCAGTGCTGTAAAAGAACTGTGTCTCTGTGTGGGGACTGTAATAGAGATCAGTGCTGTAGGAGAGCTGTGTCTGTGTGGGACAGTAATAGAGATCAGTGCTGTAAGAGAGCTGCGTCACTGTGTGGGACAGTAATAGAGATCAGGGCTGTAAAAGAGCTGTGTCTCTGTGTTTGACAGCGATAGAGATCAGTGCTGTAAAAGAGCTGTGTCTCTATGTGTGACAGTAATAGAGATCAGTGCTGTAAGAGAGCTGTGTCTCTGTGTGGGACAGTAATAGAGATCAGTGCTGTAAGAGAGCTGTGTCTCTGTGTGGGACAGTAATAGAGATCAGTGCTGTAAGAGAGCTGTGTCTCTGTGTGGGACAGTAATAGAGATCAGTGCTGTAAAAGAGCTGTGTCTCTGTGTGACAGTAAAAGAGATCAGTGCTGTAAAAGAGCTGTGTCTCTGTGTGACAGTAATAGAGATCAGTGCTGTAAGAGAGCTGTGTCTCTGTGTGGGACAGTAATAGAGATCAGTGCTGTAAAAGAGCTGTGTCTCTGTGTGGGACAGTAATAGAGATCAGTGCTGTAAGAGAGTTGTGTCTCTGTGTGGGACAGTAATAGAGATCAGTGCTGTAAGAGAGCTGTGTCTCTGTGTGACAGTAATAGAGATCAGTGCTGTAAGAGAGCTGTGTCTCTGTGTGGGACAGTAATAGAAATCAGTGCTCTAAGAGAGCTGTGTCTCTGTGTGGGACAGTAATAGAGATCAGTGCTGTAATAATAATAATAATAATAATAATAGTAATAATAATAATAATAATAATAATAATAATCAACTTTATTTTATACAGTGCCTTAAAAAGTAAGTTCTAAAAAAGTTTATCTCCAAAGACAGGAGATAAGTAAATAAGCACAATTAAAGACAAGGATTAAGAGTGCAGAGGAGGATACAAGGAGACTTCAATTAAATACGAGCCTTTCTGAAGGTTTTGGGTCTGAATGCGAACAAGCTGAGAGAAGGAGACTCTCTGATGTCCTTGGGGAGAGAGTCCAGAGCTTGGGGGCGCAGCAGGAGAAGCCCTGTCACCCCTAGAGTGTCGAGGGGCCTGGGGGACAGACAGGAGAGCAGAATCAGAGGAGCGAAGGTGGTGAGGTGGGGAGCAGGGCGACAGCAGCTCAGACAAGCAGAGCCTTACAGGCGAGCAGGAGGATTTGGAAGTCGACACGAAACCTGACGGGAAGCCAGTGCAGGGACTCCAGGACAGGAGTGATGGGATCACTTGCACTGGACCTGGTCAGGATTGTGGCTGGCGGATTCTGGACAGACTGGAGTTTGTTCAGTGTGGATTTAGAAACCCCAGAGAGTAGAGCATTGCAGTAGTCGATTCAGGAGAAGACGAAAGTGTTGATGCGCTTTTCAGCCACAGTTAGGAATAACACAGGGCGTAGTCTAGAGATGATTCTGAGGTGGAAGAAAGATGTTTTGACAGGATGCTGCATGTGTGGGTCAGACGTCAAGCCTGAATCAAATATCACCCCCAGGTTCTTCAATTTAGATGGGAACTTAAGACCAGCAGCTCCCGCAGACGAGATTGTTAATGAGCACAGAGAGTCAGGACCTCGGTTTCACGTCTCACCCGAAGGACAGCGCCTGTTTACAGTCCAGTGTCCCCGTCAGTTTCCAGCCCTACTCTTTTATAGCTCACCATCACTGGACTGGGGCATCAGGACCCACACAGAGCGCAGGGTGAAAGCGCCCCCTGCTGGCCCCACTCACACCTCTCCCAGGAGTCTCCCCTCCAGGTTCTGGCCAGGCTCCCCCTGCTGGGCTCCAGTGGGCTGTGAGCTGGGGGACAGCGCCCCCCGCTGGGCTCCAGTGGGCTGTGAGCTGGGGGACAGCGCCCCCTGCTGGGCTCCAGTGGGCTGTGAGCTGGGGGACAGCGCCCCCTGCTGGGCTCCAGTGGGCTGTGAGCTGAGGGACAGCGCCCCCTGCTGGGCTCCAGTGGACTGTGAGCTGGGGGACAGCACCCCCTGCTGGGCTCCAGTGGGCTGTGAGCTGGGGGACAGCGCCCCCTGCTGGGCTCCAGTGGGCTGTGAGCTGGGGGACAGCACCCCCCGCTGGGCTCCAGTGGGCTGAGAGCTGGGTGAGGGCTCCCCCTGCTGGGCTCCAGTGGGCTGTGAGCTGGGTGAGGGCTCCCCTCGCTGGGCTCCAGTGGGCTGAGAGCTGGGGGACAGCGCCCCCTGCTGGGCTCCAGTGGGCTGTGAGTTGGGTGAGGGCGCCCCCTGCTGGGCTCCAGTAGCTGCCAGTTGTGAGTTGCAGGTTGACATGGATGATTGGTAAGGGCCACATGATCTTAATAGCACACCAAGTGGGATCATGTAAATGTTAATTAGTAGGGTTCCCCAGTATTGGTTATGGCCTCGCTCTGACACTGCCCCCCACAGGCCTGGAGGACCAGCTGCACCTGATGTCACCTGCAGGAGAGAGGAGTCACAGTCAGACTCCTGTGTCTCTGAGTCCAGACAGTGAAGCCCCTCAGTCTCACCGCTGGGCTCCAGCAGAGCTCAGGGCTGAGTCTGTAGGGGCTGCAGTCTGACCCCCCACCCCAGACACTGACTCTCACACGCAGTCAGGGTCACACTGACCCCCACAGGCCCGGACACTGACTCTCACATGCAGTCAGGGTCACACTGACCCCCACAGGCCCGGACACTGACTCTCACACACAGTCAGGGTCACACTGACCCCACAGGCCCGGACACTGACTCTCACACACAGTCAGGGTCACACTGACCCCACAGGCCCGGACACTGACTCTCACACAGTCAGGGTCACACTGACCCCACAGGCCCGGACACTGACTCTCACACACAGTCAGGGTCACACTGACTCACACAGGCCCAGACACTGACTCACACACACAGTCAGGGTCACACTGACCCCACAGGCCCAGACACTGACTCACACACAGTCAGGGTCACACTGACCCCACAGGCCCGGACACTGATTCTCACACACAGTCAGGGTCACACTGACCCCACAGGCCCAGACACTGACTCACACACACAGTCAGGGTCACACTGACCCCACAGGCCCAGACACTGACTCTCACACACAGTCAGGGTCACACTGACCCCACAGGCCCAGACACTGACTCACACACACAGTCAGGGTCACACTGACCCCCACAGGCCCAGACACTGACTCACACACACAGTCAGGGTCACACTGACCCCACAGGCCCAGACACTGACTCACACACAGTCAGGGTCACACTGCCCCCACAGGCCTGGAGGACCAGCTGCACCTGATGTCACCTGCAGGAGAGAGGAGTCACAGTCAGACTCCTGTGTCTCTGAGTCCAGACAGTGAAGCCCCTCAGAGTCTCACCGCTGGGCTCCAGCAGAGCTCAGGGCTGAGTCTCGTCCTCACAGCTCAGAGGTGAACTCTGTAACACTTGAATAACAGAACAAACTCTGTCCACTGTCTTGTACTGAAGAAGAATGAGGTATGAATGAATGATAATGAGCCTGATGATGATGAGGATGACAGTTTCGAAGTGGAGGCTAACCTGTTGTGCTTCTGTCTCCCTCTCTCTGTCTCCTGCCTGTCGCTGCTCCACGGTCCCTCTCCAGAGCTGCCAGCAGAAGAAGGTATTTCATTCACTACCTGCTTGACTAACAGTTCATATCACTGTCGACGTTTTCATCTGAATCGCTGTCACCATCTCCTGTACACTGGAGTTTCCAGTGTGTCTGTATGAACCCCCCTCTCTCTCTCAGTGCAGTGATACTGTACTGGAGTGTCCAGTCAGTGTGTGTGTATTAACCCCTCTCTCTCTCAGTGCTGTGATACTGTACTGGAGTGTCCAGTCAGTGTGTGTGTATGAACCCCTCTCTCTCTCAGTGCAGTGTTAATGTACTGGAGTGTCCAGTCAGTGTGTGTATTAACCCCTCTCTCTCTCAGTGCAGTGTTAATGTACTGGAGTGTCCAGTCAGTGTGTGTGTATTAACCCCTCTCTCTCTCAGTGCAGTGTTAATGTACTGGAGTGTCCAGTCAGTGTGTCTGTATGAACCCCTCTCTCTCTCAGTGCAGTGTTAATGTACTGGAGTGTCCAGTCAGTGTGTCTCTATTAACCCGTCTCTCTCTCAGTGCAGTGTTTATGTACTGGAGTGTCCAGTCAGTGTGTCTGTATTAACCCCTCTCTCTCTCTCAGTGCAGTGTTAATGTACTGGAGTGTCCAGTCAGTGTGTGTATTAACCCCTCTCGCTCTCTCAGTGCAGTGTTAATGTACTGCAGTGTCCAGTCAGTGTCTGTACTGACCCCTGTCTCTGTGTTCAGGTAAGACATTATGGGAGCTGGTCATCGAGCAGTTTGAGGATCTCCTGGTCAGAATTTTGCTGCTGGCCGCCTGTATCTCCTTCGTAAGTCTCTGCTCCACCTCCTGCAGCGTGTGTCTCTGTCTTGACCTGACTGTGTTGGTCTCTCTTTCTCCATGTCTCTCTCTCCTCTCTCCTGTCTCAGCCTGTCTCCCCCTCTCCTCTCTCTCCTCTCTCCTATCCCTCCTCTATCCCTCTCCTCTCTCCTCTCTCCTATCCCTCCTCTATCCCTCTCCTCTCTCTCCTCTCTCCTATCCCTCCTCTATCCCTCTCCTCTCTCCTATCCCTCCTCTATCCCTCTCCTCTCTCTCCTTTCTCCTATCCCTCCTCTATCCCTCTCCTCTCTCCTATCCCTCCTCTATCCCTCTCCTCTCTCCTCTCTCCTATCCCTCCTCTATCCCTCTCCATTGTCTCCCTCTCTCTCTCCTCTCTCTCTCCTCTCTCTCCCCTCTCTCTCTCCCCTCTCTCTCTCTCTCCCCTCTCTCTCTCTCCTCTCAATTCAATTCAATTCAGTTCAAGGTGCTTTATTAGCATGACTGATGGGTACAATCAGTGTTGCCAAAGCAAATAAAAATAATAAAATTAACATGTAACAAGACAAAAAATAGAAGTAAAATAAAATCTACAGACATGTTACAGACATTTACAACAAAGACATATTATAAAATATTGACATATACTGTAGGCGGCTGGAGCATTATTGGGAGACGGACTCACTGTTCCTCAGGCTGGGACAGGAGATCACATACTGGGCTGCCAGATCAACTGAGTTCCCTCCTCCCTCTCCCAGTAGGATTGGGACCCGTTGTGATTCTGGCAGGTGTGGGAACTCTGGGATTAGATTTCTGAGTTTAGGGAAGAATGTTTCTCTAATCCCAGAGTATCTGTCACAGTGCAGTAGGAAGTGCACCTCTGTCTCTATTTCTCCCCGCTGGCAGTGGGAGCACAGCCTGTCCTCTCTGGACAGCCAGGTCTGCCTGTGTCCAGTGTGTGTGTCCAGGCTGTGGTCACTGAGCCTGTCCTCTCTGGGCAGCCAGGTCTGCCTGTGTCCAGTGTGTGTGTCCAGGCTGTGGTCACTGAGCCTGTCCTCTTTGGACAGCCAGGTCTGCCTGTGTCCAGTTTCTATGGCCAGGCTGTGGTCACTGAGCCTGTCCTCTCTGGACAGCCAGGTCTGCCTGTGTCCAGTGTCTGTGTCCAGGCTGTGGTCACTGAGCCTGTCCTCTCTGGACAGCCAGGTCTGCCTGTGTCCAGTTTCTATGGCCAGGTTGTGGTCACTGAGCCTGTACTTCGTCAGGGTCTGTTTCTGTTTGTTATTTTTTATTTTGGTCAAATATTCAGCTAGTGTGTATTGTCTGTTTAAGGTTCTGTAGCATTCCAGTTGATGTTGTGTTTGTGTGTGTGTGTCCCAGTGTGTGAGATATTGCTGTTTGATCTGTGCTGTGATGTGGTTGAGTCTGGGTTGTGGTGCTCTAGCAGTGCTGTCCTGAGGCTGGTTAGTGTCGGTGTGGCTCAGGTCAGTGAGCCTCAGGACCAGCTGGCTCAGGGGGCTCTGTTTTGGGCTCAGCTCTTGGCTCAGCAGGGCTTTGTGGTGGTAGGAATTTTGGTGGTAGGAAAGTCTATCTCTGTCCTCTCTCCTCATTCTCCTCTGTCCCTCTGCTCTCTCCTCTATCCTTCTCCTTTGTCTCCTCTCCTCTCTCCTCTCACCTCTCTCTCCTCTATTCCCTGTCCTCTCTCCCATCTCTCTCCTCTCTCTCATCTATCCCTCCCATCTCTTTCCTCTCTCCCATCTCTCTCCTCTCCTCTGTCCCTGTCCTCTCTCTCTCCCATCTCACTCCTCTCTCTCATCTATCTCTCTCCTCTCTCTCCTCTGTCCCTGTCCTCTTTCCCATCTCTCTCCTCTCTCTCATCTATCCCTCTCCTCTCTCTCCTCTCTCTCCTCTGTCCCTGTCCTCTTTCCCATCTCTCTCCTCTCTCTCATCTATCCCTCTCCTCTCTCTCCTCTGTCCCTGTCCTCTCTCCCATCTCTCTCCTCTCTCCCATCTCTCTCCTCTCTCTCCTCTGTCCCTGTCCTCTCTCTCTCCCATCTCTCTCCTCTCTCTCATCTATCCCTCTCCTCTCTCTCCTCTGTCCCTGTCCTCTTTCCCATCAATTCAATTCAATTCAATTCAAGGTGCTTTATTAGCATGACCGATGGGTACAATCAGTGTTGCCAAAGCAAATAAAAATAATAAAATTAACATAGAACAAAACAAAAAATAGAAGTAAAATAAAATCTACAGACATGTTACAGACATTTACAACAAAGACATTATATAATATTGACATACTGTAGGCAGCTGGAGCATTATTGGGAGACGGACTCACTGTTCCTCAGGCTGTGACAGGAGATCACATACTGGGCTGCCAGATCAACTGAGTTCCCTCCTCCCTCTCCCAGTAGGATTGGGACCTGTTGTGGTTTTGGCAGGTGTGGGAACTCTGGGATTAGATTTCTGAATTTCGGGAAGAATGTTTCTCTAATCCCAGAGTATCTGTCACAGTGCAGTAGGAAGTGCACCTCTGTCTCTATTTCTCCCTGCTGGCAGTGGGAGCACAGCCTGTCCTCTCTGGGCAGCCAGGTCTGCCTGTGTCCAGTGTGTGTGTCCAGGCTGTGGTCACTGAGCCTGTCCTCTCTGGACAGCCAGGTCTGCCTGTGTCGCCCAGTTTCTATGGCCAGGTTGTGGTCACTGAGCCTGTACTTCGTCAGGGTCTGTTTCTGTTTGTTATTTTTTATTTTGGTCAAATATTCAGCTAGTGTGTATTGTCTGTTTAAGGTTCTGTAGCATTCCAGTTTATGTTGTGTTTGTGTGTGTGTGTCCCAGTGTGTGAGATATTGCTGTTTGATCTGTGCTGTGATGTGGTTGAGTCTGGGTTGTGGTGCTCTAGCAGTGCTGTCCTGAGGCTGGTTAGTGTTGGTGTGGCTCAGGTCGGTGAGCCTCAGGACCAGCTGGCTCAGGGGGCTCTGTTTTGGGCTCAGCTCTTGGCTCAGCAGGGCTTTGTGGTGGTAGGAATTTTGGTCGCTGTTTTTTAGGTGTAGCCAATACTTTAATATTCTTTTCTGTATGTTTATCAATAGTGGGTACTGGCCTAATTCGGCCCTGCACCCGTTGTTAGGAGTTTTTCTCTGCACACGGAGGATGATTCTACAGATCTCCATGTGCAGAGTTTCTGTGGGGTGTTTGTCCCATTGGGTGTAATCCTGGTCTGTGAGGGGACCCCAAACTTCACTGTCGTATAGGGCAATGGGTTGGATTACACTTTCAAATATTTGGAGCCAGATTCTTGTTGGTGGGTTGATGTTGAAGAGCCTCCTTCTTATCTCTCATCTCTCTCCTCTGTCCCTGTCCTCTCTCTCTCATCTATCCCTCTCCTCTCTCTCCTCTGTCCCTGTCCTCTTTCCCATCTCTCTCCTCTCTCTCCTCTCTCCCATCCCTCCCCTCTCTCTCCTCTGTCCCTGTCCTCTCTCCCATCTCTCTCCTCTCTCTCCTCTCTCTCCTCTGTCCCTGTCCTCTTTCCCATCTCTCTCCTCTCTCTCATCTATCCCTCTCCTCTCTCTCCTCTCTCTCCTCTGTCCCTGTCCTCTCTCCCATCTCTCTCCTCTCTCTCCCCTGTCCCTGTCCTCTCCCTCTCCCATCTCTCTCCTCTCTCTCATCTATCCCTCCTCTCTCTCTCCTCTCTCTCCTCTGTCCCTGTCCTCTCTCTCTCCCATCTCTCTCCTCTCTCTCATCTATCCCACTCCTCTCTCTCCTCTGTCCCTGTCCTCTTTCCCATCTCTCTCCTCTCTCTCATCTATCTCTCTCCTCTCTCTCCTCTGTCCCTGTCCTCTCTCAATTCAATTCAATTCAATTCAAGGTGCTTTATTAGCATGACCGATGGGTACAATCAGTGTTGCCAAAGCAAATAAAAATAATAAAATTAACATAGAACAAAACAAAACTCTCTCTCTCTCCCATCTCTCTCCTCTCTCTCATCTATCCCTCTCCTCTCTCTCCTCTCTCTCCTCTGTCCCTCTCCTCTCTCCCATCTCACTCCTCTCTCTCATCTATCCCTCTCTCTCCTCTGTCCCTGTCCTCTCCCCCAACTCTCTCCTCTCTCTCATCTATCCCTCTCCACTCTCTCCTCTCTCTCCTCTGTCCCTCTCCTCTCTCCCATCTCTCTCCTCTCTCTCATCTATCCCTCTCCTTTCACCCATCTCTCTCCTCTCTCTCCTCTGTCCCTGTCCTCTCTCTCTCCCATCTCTCTCCTCTCTCTCATCTATCCCTCTCCTCTCTCTCATCTATCCCACTCCTCTCACCCATCTCTCTCCTCTCTCTCCTCTGTCCCTGTCCTCTCAATTCAATTCAATTCAAGGTGCTTTATTAGCATGACCGATGGGTACAATCAGTGTTGCCAAAGCAAATAAAAAATAATAAAATTAACATGGAACAAAACAAAAAATAGAAGTAAAATAAAATCTACAGACATGTTACAGACATTTACAACAAAGACATATTATAAAATATTGACATATACTGTAGGCGGCTGGAGCATTATTGGGAGACAGACTCACTGTTCCTCAGGCTGGGACAGGAGATCACATACTGGGCTGCCAGATCAACTGAGTTCCCTCCTCCCTCTCCCAGTAGGATTGGGACCTGTTGTGATTCTGGCAGGTGTGGGAACTCTGGGATTAGATTTCTGAATTTCGGGAAGAATGTTTCTCTAATCCCAGAGTATCTGTCACAGTGGAGTAGGAAGTGCACCTCTGTCTCTATTTCTCCCCGCTGGCAGTGGGAGCACAGCCTGTCCTCTCTGGACAGCCAGGTCTGCCTGTGTCGCCCAGTTTCTATGGCCAGGTTGTGGTCACTGAGCCTGTACTTCGTCAGGGTCTGTTTCTGTTTGTTATTTTTTATTTTGGTCAGAAATTCAGCTAGTGTGTATTGTCTGTTTAAGGTTCTGTAGCCTTCCAGTTGATGTTGTGTTTGTGTGTGTGTGTCCCAGTGTGTGAGATATTGCTGTTTGATCTGTGCTGTGATGTGGTTGAGTTTGGGTTGTGGTGCTCTAGCAGTGCTGTCCTGAGGCAGGTTAGTGTTGGTGTGGCTCAGGTCGGTGAGCCTCAGGACCAGCTGGCTCAGGGGTTCTCTCTCCCATCTCTCTCCTCTCTCTCATCTATCCCTCTCCTCTCTCTCTTCTGTCCCTGTCCTCTCTCCCATCTTTCTCCTCTCTCTCCTCTGTTCCTGTCCTCTCTCCCATCTCTCTCCTCTCTCTCATCTATCCCTCTCCTCTCTCTCCTCTCAGTGCAGTGTTAATGTACTGGAGTGTCCAGTCAGTCTGTCTGTATTAACCTCTCTCTCTCTCAGTGCAGTGTTAATGTACTGGAGTGTCCAGTCAGTGTGTCTGTATTAACCCCTCTCCCTCTCAGTGCAGTGCTAAAGTCTATAAAGAGTGTGTTTACATCTCTCACTCTCTTTAACGAGAGAACAGACTGAGACAGGGGTGCTGTCACTGTGTCCTTACAAGGAGATCTTTTAGGTGTTAGACTGGCACATGGGACTTGTGTGCTGGGGGCGTTATTTTAAGATGTGTTCCAGCGAAGCAACGAAATTGAATCCTGCAGGAAAGGTCAGATAGTTAAGGAGCTGAGGAACAAGTGGGGAGAACACACACACACACAGGGCAAGGATCTGGGACTCTGAGACTGAGTATCAACACATGATTAGAGCTCTGATCTGTCTCACACTGGCACTGTGTGTGTGTACAGTTATGATCTAGAGTATCACCCTGACGCTGTGTCTGTGTATACAGTTATGATCTAGAGTCTCACGCTGGCACTGTGTGTGTGTACAGTTATGATCTAGAGTCTCACACTGGCGCTGTGTGTGTACAGTTATGATCTAGAGTCTCACGCTGGCGCTGTGTGTGTGTACAGTTATGATATAGAGTCTCAGACTGGCTCTGTGTGTGTGCACAGTTACGATCTAGAGTCTCACGCTGGCGCTGTGTGTGTGTGAACAGTTATGATCTAGAGTCACACGCTAGCTCTGTGTGTGTACAGTTATGATCTAGAGACTCACGCTGGCTCTGTGTGTGTGTGAACAGTTATGATCTAGAGTCTCACACTGACGCTGTGTGTGTGTACAGTTATGATCTAGTGTCTCACGCTGGCGCTGTGTGTGTGTACAGTTATGATCTAGAGTCACACGCTGGCTCTGTGTGTGTACAGTTATGATCTAGTATCTCAAGCTGGTGCTGTGTGTGTGTACAGTTATGATCTATTGTCTCACGCTGGCTCTGTGTGTGTGTACAGTTATGATCTAGAGTCTCATGCTGGCGCTGTGTGTGTACAGTTATGATCTAGAGTCTCACGCTGGCGCTGTGTGTGTGTACAGTTATGATCTATTGTCTCACGCTGGCGTTGTGTGTGTGTACAGTTATGATCTAGAGTCTCACGCTGGCGCTGAGTGTGTGTACAGTTATGATCTAGAGTCTCACGCTGGCGCTGTGTGTGTGTGTACAGTTATGATCTAGAGTCTCAGGCTGGCTCTGTGTGTGTGTACAGTTATGATCTAGTGTCTCACGCTGGCGCTGTGTGTGTGTACAGTTATGATCTATTGTCTCACGCTGGCGTTGTGTGTGTGTACAGTTATGATCTAGAGTCTCACGCTGGCGCTGAGTGTGTGTACAGTTATGATCTAGAGTCTCACGCTGGCGCTGTGTGTGTGTGTACAGTTATGATCTAGAGTCTCAGGCTGGCTCTGTGTGTGTGTACAGTTATGATCTAGTGTCTCACGCTGGCGCTGTGTGTGTGTGTACAGTTATGATCTAGTATCTCACGCTGGCGCTGTGTGTGTACACTTATGATCTAGAGTCTCACGCTGGCGCTGTGTGTGTGCAGTTATGATCTAGAGTCTCACGCTGGCGCTGAGTGTGTGTACAGTTATGATCTAGAGTCTCACGCTGGCGCTGAGTGTGTGTACAGTTATGATCTAGAGTCTCACGCTGGCGCTGTGTGTGTGTACAGTTATGATCTAGTATCTCACACTGGCGCTGTGTGTGTGTGTACACTTATGATCTAGAGTCTCACGCTGGCTGTGTGTGTGTACACTTATGATCTAGAGTCTCATGCTGGCGCTGTGTGTGTGTACAGTTATGATCTAGAGTCTCATGCTGGCGCTGTGTGTGTGTACAGTTATGATCTATTGTCTCACACTGGCGCTGTGTGTGTACAGTTATGATCTAGAGTCTCACTCTGGCTCTGTGTGTGTGTACAGTTATGATCTAGAGTCTCACACTGGCGCTGTGTGTGTGTACAGTTATGATCTAGAGTCTCACACTGGCGCTGTGTGTGTACAGTTATGATCTAGAGTCTCACTCTGGCTCTGTGTGTGTGTACAGTTATGATCTAGAGTCTCACACTGGCGCTGTGTGTGTGTACAGTTATGATCTAGAGTCTCACTCTGGCGCTGTGTGTCTGTACAGTTATGATCTAGAGTCTCACGCTGGCGCTGTGTGTGTGTACAGTTATGATCTAGAGTCTCACGCTGGCTCTGTGTGTGTGTGTACAGTTATGATCTAGAGTCTCACGTTGGCGCTGTGTGTGTGTACAGTTATGATCTAGAGTCTCACGCTGGCGCTGTGTGTGTGTACAGTTATGATCTAGAGTCTCACGCTGGCGCTGTGTGTGTACAGTTATGATCTAGAGTCTCACGCTGGCTCTGTGTGTGTGTACAGTTATGATCTAGTGTCTCACGCTGGCGCTGTGTGTGTGTACAGTTATGATCTAGAGTCTCACGCTGGCTCTGTGTGTGTACAGTTATGATCTAGTGTCTCACGCTGGCTCTGTGTGTGTGTACAGTTATGATCTAGAGTCTCACTCTGGCGCTGTGTGTGTGTACAGTTATGATCTAGAGTCTTACGCTGGCGCTGTGTGTGTGTGTACAGTTATGATCTAGTGTCTCACGCTGGCTCTGTGTGTGTGTACAGTTATGATCTAGAGTCTCACGCTGGCTCTGTGTGTGTGTACAGTTATGATCTAGAGTCTCACTCTGGCGCTGTGTGTGTGTACAGTTATGATCTAGAGTCTTACGCTGGCGCTGTGTGTGTGTGTACAGTTATGATCTAGAGTCTCACGCTGGCGCTGTGTGTGTGTACAGTTATGATCTAGAGTCTCACGCTGGCGCTGTGTGTGTGTACAGTTATGATCTAGAGTCTCACGCTGGCGCTATGTGTGTGTGTAAAGTTATGATCTAGAGTCTCACGCTGGCTCTGTGTGTGTGTACAGTTATGATCTAGAGTCTCACGCTGGCGCTGTGTGTGTGTACAGTTATGATCTAGAGTCTCACGCTGGCTCTGTGTGTGTACAGTTATGATCTAGAGTCTCACGCTGGCTCTGTGTGTGTGTACAGTTATGATCTAGAGTCTCACGCTGGCTCTGTGTGTGTACAGTTATGATCTAGAGTCTCACGCTGGCTCTGTGTGTGTGTACAGTTATGATCTAGAGTCTCACGCTGGCTCTGTGTGTGTGTACAGTTATGATCTAGAGTCTCAGACTGGTGTGTTTAATCAATGTGTCTGTATTAACCTCTCTCTCAGTAATGTGTTAATCGATTTTAACCCAATTTCTCCTGCAGGTGCTTGCCTGGTTTGAAGAAGGTGAGGAAACAGTCACTGCCTTTGTTGAGCCCTTCGTCATTCTCCTCATCCTCATCGCCAATGCAGTTGTCGGTGTGTGGCAGGTTAGTCGCTCAACAATGTCACAGCATTAACTGCACAACTGGCTACAGTCCCAGTACAGTAGACCAGTCTGTTACAATAGGAGCTACAGTCCCAGTACAGTAGACCAGTCATGTTACAATAGGGGCTTCAGTCCCAGTACAGTAGACCAGTCCCGTTACAATAGGAGCTACAGTCCAAGTGCAGTAGACCAGTCTGTTACAATAGGAGCTACAGTCCCAGTACAGCAGACCAGTCCCATAACAATAGGAGCTTCAGTCCCAGTACAGTAGACCAGTCCTGTTACAATAGGAGCTCCAGTCCCAGTACAGTAGACCAGTCTGTTACAATAGGGGCTACAGTCCCAGTACAGTAGACCATTCTGTTACAATTGGGGCTACAGTCCCAGTACAGTAGACCAGTCTGTTACAATAGATGCTCCAGTCCCAGTACAGTAGAACAGTCCTGTTACAATAGGTGCTGCAGTCCCAGTTCAGTAGACCAGTCCTGTTACAATTGGGGCCACAGTCCCAGTACAGTAGACCAGTCTGTTACAATAGAAGCTCCAGTCCCAGTACAGTAGAAAAGTCCTGTTACAATAGGAGCTACTTTCCCAGTACAGCAGACCAGTCCCATAACAATAGGAGCTTCAGTCCCAGTACAGTAGACCAGTCCTGTTACAATAGGAGCTCCAGTCCCAGTACAGTAGACCAGTCTGTTACAATAGGGGCTACAGTCCCAGTACAGTAGACCAGTCTGTTACAATAGGAGCTACAGTCCCAGTACACTAGACCAGTCCTGTTACACTAGGTGCTACAGTCCCAGTACAGGAGACCAGTCTGTTACAATAGGAGCTACAGTCCCAGTACAGGAGACCAGTCTGTTACAATAGGAGCTACAGTCCCAGTACAGTAGAACAGTCCTGTTACAATAGGAGCTACAGTTCCAGTACAGGAGACCAGTCTGTTACAATAGGAGCTACATTCCCAGTTCAGTAGAACAGTCCTGTTACAATAGAAGCTACAGTCCCAGTACAGTAGACCAGTCTGTTACAATAGGAGCTACAGTCCCAGTACAGGAGACCAGTCCTGAATCAATGTAAAAGAGATGCAGTGCTAAATTATTGATGGGAGGAACTCATGTTCTGCGGTGTGTGTTTCCTCAGGAGCGCAATGCAGAGAGCGCCATCGAGGCCCTGAAGGAGTATGAGCCTGAGATGGGGAAGGTATACCGGACGGACAGGAAGAGCGTCCAGAGGATCAAGGCCCGAGAGATCGTCCCCGGAGACATCGTGGAGGTGGCAGGTGAGTCAGTGTGGGCAGTCACAGGACACTGAGAGGGTGGACAGTGTGGTCAGTCACAGGACACTGAGAGGGTGGACAGTGTGGTCATTCTCAGTGTGGGCAGTCACAGGACACTGAGAGGGTGGACAGTGTGGTCAGTCACAGGGCAGTGAGAGGGTGGACAGTGTGGTCAGTCTCAGTATGGTCAGTCACAGGACACTGAGAGGGTGGACAGTGTGGTCAGTCACAGGACACTGAGAGGGTGGACAGTGTGGTCAGTCACTGGGCAGTGAGGGGGTGGACAGCGTGGTCAGTCTCAGTGTGGTCAGTCACAGGAAAGTGAGAGGGTGGACAGCATGGTCAGTCTCAGTGTGGTCAGTCACAGGGCAGTGAGAGGGTGGACAGTGTGGTCAGTCTCAGTGTGGTCAGAGTGGAGTGTAGTGACAGTGTGGTCAGTCTCAGTGTGGTCAGTCTCAGTGTGGTCAGAGTGGAGTGTAGTGACAGTGTGGTCAGTCTCAGTGTGGTCAGTGACAGTGTGGTCAGAGTGGAGTGTAGTGACAGTGTGGTCAGTCTCAGTGTGGTCAGTCTCAGTGTGGTCAGAGTGGAGTGTAGTGACAGTGTGGTCAGTCTCAGTGTGGTCAGTGACAGTGTGGTCAGAGTGGAGTGTAGTGACAGTGTGGTCAGTCTCAGTGTGGTCAGTCTCAGTGTGGTCAGAATGGAGTGTAGTGACAGTGTGGTCAGTCTCAGTGTGGTCAGTGACAGTGTGGTCAGAGTGGAGTGTAGTGACAGTGTGGTCAGTCTCAGTGTGGTCAGTCTCAGTGTGGTCAGAATGGAGTGTAGTGACAGTGTGGTCAGTCTCAGTGTGGTCAGTGACAGTGTGGTCAGAGTGGAGTGTAGTGACAGTGTGGTCATTCTCAGTGTGGTCAGTCACAGGGCAGTGAGAGGGTGGACAGTGTGGTCAGTCACAGGGCAGTGAGGGGGTGGACAGCGTGGTCAGTCTCAGTGTGGTAAGTCACAGGGCAGTGAGAGGGTGGACAGCATGGTAAGTGAGGGGGTGGACAGTGTGGTCAGTCTCAGTGTGGTCAGAGTGGAGTGGAGTGACCGTGTGGTCAGTCTCAGTGTGGTCAGTGACAGTGTGAAATTCTGACATGGGAAGTACCGGTTTCAGCTCTGCGGGTGACATGCTGGACACAGGAAGTAATTCCTTTCACCCCTGGGTGACTTCCTGTGTGGGGGCGGGGGCAGGGAGCCGTGAAGACAGGGTCTCTCCTTGTATGGCCGCGTGTGTGTGGAGCACAGCAGGGGCCCAGATCACAATCTGCTGAGCACAGCGTCTCAGATTGGTCAAGGAGCTGCGAGTAAAAATACACACCAGCACCTGTCAGCCTCCCCCTCCCTGCAGTATCACTGACACCTGCCTCCCTCCATCAGTGTGTTCTCTGTGTGACCCTCTGTCCCAGTGAGACAGCACACTGACCCTCTGTCACAGTGAGACAGCACACTGACCCTCTCTGTCACAGTGAGACACACTGACCCTCTGTGTCACAGTGAGACAGCACACTGACCCTCTCTGTCACAGTGAGACAGCACACTGACCCTCTGTCACAGTGAGACAGCACACTGACCCTCTGTCACAGTGAGACACACTGACCCTCTGTGTCACAGTGAGACAGCACACTGACCCTCTCTGTCACAGTGAGACAGCACACTGACCCTCTGTCACAGTGAGACACACTGACCCTCTCTGTCACAGTGAGACAGCACACTGACCCTCTGTGTCACAGTGAGACACACTGACCCTCTGTGTCACAGTGAGACACACTGACCCTCTCTGTCACAGTGAGACACACTGACCCTCTGTCCCAGTGAGACAGCACACTGACCCTCTGTCACAGTGAGACAGCACACTGACCCTCTCTGTCACAGTGAGACACACTGACCCTCTCTGTCACAGTGAGACAGCACACTGACCCTCTGTCCCAGTGAGACAGCACACTGACCCTCTGTCACAGTGAGACACACTGACCCTCTCTGTCACAGTGAGACACACTGACCCTCTCTGTCACAGTGAGACACACTGACCCTCTCTGTCACAGTGAGACACACTGACCCTCTGTCACAGTGAGACAGCACACTGACCCTCTGTGTCACAGTGAGACACACTGACCCTCTGTCACAGTGAGACAGCACACTGACCCTCTCTGTCACAGTGAGACAGCACACTGACCCTCTCTGTCACAGTGAGACAGCACACTGACCCTCTGTCCCAGTGAGACAGCACACTGACCCTCTGTCACAGTGAGACACACTGACCCTCTCTGTCACAGTGAGACAGCACACTGACCCTCTGTCACAGTGAGACAGCACACTGACCCTCTCTGTCACAGTGAGACAGCACACTGACCCTCTGTCCCAGTGAGACAGCACACTGACCCTCTGTCACAGTGAGACACACTGACCCTCTCTGTCACAGTGAGACACACTGACCCTCTCTGTCACAGTGAGACACACTGACCCTCTGTCACAGTGAGACAGCACACTGACCCTCTGTGTCACAGTGAGACACACTGACCCTCTGTCACAGTGAGACAGCACACTGACCCTCTCTGTCACAGTGAGACAGCACACTGACCCTCTCTGTCACAGTGAGACAGCACACTGACCCTCTGTCCCAGTGAGACAGCACACTGACCCTCTGTCACAGTGAGACACACTGACCCTCTGTCCCAGTGAGACAGCACACTGACCCTCTCTGTCACAGTGAGACACACTGACCCTCTGTCCCAGTGAGACAGCACACTGACCCTCTCTGTCACAGTGAGACACACTGACCCTCTGTCACAGTGAGACAGCACACTGACCCTCTCTGTCACAGTGAGACACACTGACCCTCTCTGTCCCAGTGAGACAGCACACTGACCCTCTGTGTCACAGTGAGACAGCACACTGACCCTCTGTCACAGTGAGACAGCACACTGACCCTCTGTCACAGTGAGACACACTGACCCTCTCTGTCACAGTGAGACAGCACACTGACCCTCTGTCACAGTGAGACAGCACACTGACCCTCTGTCACAGTGAGACAGCACACTAATCCGCTGTCTCAGTGAGACACACTGACCCTCTGTCACAGTGAGACAGCACACTGACCCTCTGTGTCACAGTGAGACAGCACACTGACCCTCTGTCACAGTGAGACAGCACACTGACTCTCTGTGTCACAGTGAGACACACTGACCCTCTCTGTCACAGTGAGACAGCACACTGACTCTCTGTCACAGTGAGACAGCACACTGACCCTCTGTCACAGTGAGACACACTGACCCTCTGTGTCCCAGTGAGACAGCACACTGACCCTCTGTGTCACAGTGAGACAGCACACTGACCCTCTCTGTCACAGTGAGACACACTGACCCTCTCTGTCACAGTGAGACAGCACACTGACCCTCTGTGACAGTGAGACAGCACACTGACCCTCTCTGTCCCAGTGAGACAGCACACTGACCCTCTGTGTCACAGTGAGACAGCACACTGACCCTCTCTGTCACAGTGAGACAGCACACTGACCCTCTGTCACAGTGAGACACACTGACCCTCTCTGTCACAGTGAGACAGCACACTGACCCTCTGTCACAGTGAGACACACTGACCCTCTGTCACAGTGAGACAGCACACTGACCCTCTGTGTCACAGTGAGACAGCACACTGACCCTCTGTCACAGTGAGACAGCAGACTGACTCTCTGTGTCACAGTGAGACAGCACACTGACCCTCTGTGTCCCAGTGAGACAGCACACTGACCCTCTGTGTCACAGTGAGACAGCACACTGACCCTCTGTCACAGTGAGACACACTGACCCTCTCTGCCACAGTGAGACAGCACACTGACCCTCTGTGTCACAGTGAGACAGCACACTGACTCTCTGTGTCACAGTGAGACAGCACACTGACCCTCTCTGTCCCAGTGAGACAGCACACTGACCCTCTGTGTCACAGTGAGACAGCACACTGACCCTCTGTGTCACAGTGAGACAGCACACTGACCCTCTGTGTCCCAGTGAGACAGCACACTGACCCTCTGTCACAGTGAGACAGCACACTGACCCTCTGTCACAGTGAGACAGCACACTGACCCTCTGTCACAGTGAGACACACTGACCCTCTGTCACAGTGAGACAGCACACTGACCCTCTGTGTCACAGTGAGACAGCACACTGACTCTCTCTGTCACAGTGAGACACACTGACCCTCTGTGTCACAGTGAGACAGCACACTGACCCTCTGTCACAGTGAGACACACTGACCCTCTGTCACAGTGAGACAGCACACTGACCCTCTGTGTCCCAGTGAGACAGCACACTGACCCTCTGTGTCACAGTGAGACACACTGACCCTCTCTGTCACAGTGAGACAGCACACTGACCCTCTGTGTCACAGTGAGACAGCACACTGACCCTCTGTGTCACAGTGAGACAGCACACTGACTCTCTCTGTCACAGTGAGACACACTGACCCTCTGTGTCACAGTGAGACAGCACACTGACCCTCTGTCACAGTGAGACACACTGACCCTCTGTCACAGTGAGACAGCACACTGACCCTCTGTGTCCCAGTGAGACAGCACACTGACCCTCTGTGTCACAGTGAGACACACTGACCCTCTCTGTCACAGTGAGACAGCACACTGACCCTCTGTCACAGTGAGACAGCACACTGACCCTCTGTCCCAGTGAGACAGCACACTGACCCTCTGCTCTCTGTCACAGTGATTCGACACACTGACCCTCTGGGACTGGGTATTGGTCGTGTGTGTGTGTCAGAATTAACACACATGCTTGTGTCAGGTGTGTGCTGGTGTCCTGCCCTCAGTGGTCTGTCCTTCATCCTCCTCTCCTACCTCTGTAATCTCTCCCTCTGTCTCTAGTTGGTGACAAAGTTCCTGCTGACATTAGACTCACTGCTATTCGCTCCACAACACTGCGTGTAGATCAGTCCATCCTGACTGGTAAGTCTGTCACAGCGCTGTGTTAATGTACTGGAGTGTCCAGTCAGTGTGTCTGTATTAACCCCTCTCTCTCTCAGTGCAGTGTTAATGTACTGGAGTGTCCAGTCAGTGTGTGTGTATTAACCCCTCTCTCTCTCTCAGTGCAGTGTTACTGTACTGGAGTGTCCAGTCAGTGTGTGTGTATTAACCCCTCTCTCTCAGTGCAGTGTTAATGTACTGGAGTGTCCAGTCAGTGTGTCTGTATTAACCCCTCTCTCTCTCAGTGCAGTGTTCATGTACTTGAGTGTCCAGTCAGTGTGTGTATTAACCCCTCTCTCTCTCAGTGCAGTGTTAATGTACTGGAGTGTCCAGTCAGTGTGTGTGTATTAACCCCTCTCTCTCTCAGTGCAGTGTTAATGTACTGGAGTGTCCAGTCAGTGTGTCTGTATTAACCCCTCTCTCTCTCAGTGCAGTGTTAATGTACTGGAGTGTCCAGTCAGTGTGTGTATGAACCCCTCTCTCTCTCTCAGTGCAGTGTTAATGTACTGGAGTGTCTAGTCAGTGTGTCTGTATTAACCCCTCTCTCTCTCAGTGCAGTGTTAATGTACTGGAGTGTCCAGTCAGTGTGTGTGTATTAACCCCTCTCTCTCTCAGTGCAGTGTTAATGTACTGGAGTGTCCAGTCAGTGTGTCTGTATGAACCCCTCTCTCTCTCAGTGCAGTGTTAATGTACTGGAGTGTCAGCCAGTGTGTGTGTATTAACCCCTCTCTCTCTCAGTGCAGTGTAAATGTACTGGAGTGTCAGTCAGTGTGTCTGTATGAACCCCTCTCTCTCTCAATGTGTATTTACCCCTCTCTCTCCAGGTGAGTCTGTCAGTGTGATTAAACACACTGATCCTGTTCCTGACCCCAGAGCTGTAAATCAGGATAAGAAGAACATGCTGTTCTCTGTAAGTAAACCCCCTCTCTCCTGCTCTGTCCACCTCTCCTCTCTGTCCAGCATGTCCACCTCTCCTCTCTCCTGCTATGTCCAGCATGTCCACCTCTCCTCTCTCCTGCTCTGTCCAGCATGTCCACCTCTCCTCTCTCCTCCATCCAGCAGTGTCCAACAGTGTCCACCTCTCCTCTCTCCTGCGCTGTCCAGCATGTCCACCTCTCCTCTCTCCTCCATCCAGCAGTGTCCAACAGTGTCCACCTCTCCTCTCTCCTCCTCTGTCCAGCATGTCCACCTCTCCTCTCTCCTGCTATGTCCAGCATGTCCACCTCTCCTCTCTCCTGCTCTGTCCAGCATGTCCACCTCTCCTCTCTCCTCCATCCAGCAGTGTCCAACACTGTCCACCTCTCCTCTCTCCTGCTCTGTCCAGCATGTCCACCTCTCCTCTCTCCTGCTCTCTCCTGCTCTGTCCAGCAGTGTCCACCTGTCCTCTCTCCCGCTCTGTCCAGCGTGTCCAGCAGTCTCACTGTCGCCCCCTCTCTCAGGGCACCAACATTGCGGCGGGCAAGGCCATCGGCGTGGTGGTGTCCACGGGCGTGTCCACCGAGATCGGGAAGATCCGTGACCAGATGGCGGCCACGGAGCAGGAGAAGACGCCGCTGCAGCAGAAGCTGGACGAGTTCGGCGAGCAGCTGTCCAAGGTCATCTCGCTGATCTGCGTGGCCGTCTGGCTCATCAACATCGGCCACTTCAACGACCCCGTGCACGGCGGCTCCTGGATCCGCGGCGCCGTCTACTACTTCAAGATCGCCGTGGCGCTGGCCGTGGCCGCCATCCCCGAGGGTGAGAGACAGGAGAGAGGGGGGAGAGGAGAGAGGAGAGAGAGAGAGGGGAGAGAGGGGAGAGAGGAGAGGGGAGAGGGGAGAGAGGGGAGAGAGGAGAGAGGAGAGAGGAGAGGGGAGAGAGGAGAGAGAGAGGAGAGGGGAGAAAGAGAGGGGAGAGAGGGGAGAGAGGGGAGAGAGGAGAGAGAGGAGAGAGGAGAGAGGGGAGGAGAGAGAGGAGAGAGGGGAGAGAGGGGAGAGAGGAGAGAGGAGAGAGGAGAGAGGAGAGGGGAGAGGAGAGAGAGGGGAGAGAGGAGAGAGAGGGGAGAGAGGGGAGGAGAGAGGAGAGAGAGGAGAGAGAGGAGAGGGGAGAGAGGAGAGAAAGGGGAGAGAGGGGAGAGAGGGGAGAGGAGAGAGGGGAGAGAGAGGAGAGGGGAGAAAGAGAGGGGGGAGAGGGGAGAGAGGGGAGAGAGGAGAGAGGAGAGAGGGGAGGAGAGAGAGGAGAGAGGGGAGAGAGGGGAGAGAGGAGAGAGGAGAGAGGAGAGGGGAGAGGAGAGAGAGGGGAGAGAGGAGAGAGAGGGGAGAGAGGGGAGGAGAGAGGAGAGAGAGGAGAGGGGAGAGAGGAGAGAAAGGGGAGAGAGGGGAGAGGAGAGAGGGGAGAGAGAGGAGAGGGGAGAGGGGAGAGAGGGGAGAGGAGGGGGAAGAGAGGAGAGAGGAGAGAGAGGGGAGAGAGGAGAGGGGAGAGAGGGGGGAGATGAGAGAAGGAGAGAGAGGAGAGAGGAGAGAGTGGAGAGAGGGGAGGAGAGAGAGGAGAGGGGAGAGGAGAGAGAGGAGAGAGGGGAGAGAGGGGAGAGAGGAGAGAGGAGAGAGGAGAGAATTGAATTGAATTGAGAGGAGAGGGGAGAGAGGGGGAGATGAGAGAAGAGAGGAGAGAGAGGGGGGAGAGAGGAGAGATGAGAGAAGGAGAGGAGAGAGAGGAGAGGGGAGACAGGGGAGACAGGAGAGACAGGAGAGAGGAGAGAGGGGAGAGAGGAGACAGGAGAGAGGAGAGAGGGGAGAGAGGAGAGAGGAGAGAGGGGAGAGAGGAGAGAGGAGACAGGAGAGAGGAGAGAGGAGACAGGGGAGACAGGAGAGACGGGAGAGAGGAGAGAGGGGAGAGAGGAGAGAGGGGAGAGGGGAGAGAGGAGACAGGAGAGAGGAGAGAGGGGAGAGAGGAGAGAGGAGAGAGGAGAGAGGAGAGAGGGGAGAGAGGAGAGAGGGGAGAGAGGAGAGAGGGGAGAGGGGAGAGAGGAGACAGGAGAGAGGAGAGAGGGGAGAGAGGAGAGAGGAGAGAGGAGAGAGGAGAGAGGGGAGAGAGGAGAGAGGAGACAGGGGAGACAGGAGAGACAGGGAAGACAGGAGAGACAGGAGAGACAGGGGAGACAGGAGAGACAGGGGAGACAGGAGAGACAGGGAAGACAGGAGAGACAGGAGAGAGGAGAGAGGGGAGAGAGGAGACAGGAGAGACAGGGAAGACAGGAGAGACAGGAGAGACAGGGGAGACAGGGGAGACAGGAGAGACAGGGGAGACAGGAGAGACAGGGGAGACAGGGGAGACAGGAGAGACAGGAGAGACAGGGGAGACAGGAGAGACAGGGGAGACAGGAGAGACAGGGGAGACAGGGGAGACAGGAGAGACAGGAGAGACAGGGGAGACAGGAGAGACAGGGGAGACAGGGGAGACAGGAGAGACAGGAGAGACAGGGGAGACAGGAGAGACAGGGGAGACAGGGGAGACAGGAGAGACAGGGGAGACAGACTGTCCGAGGGAGGCAGGGGCTCGGCTGTCCAGCTGACTGGGTCTGGGTCTGGTCTGTCTGCCAGGGCTGCCCGCTGTCATCACCACCTGCCTGGCCCTGGGCACCCGCAGGATGGCCAAGAAGAACGCCATCGTGCGCAGCCTGCCCTCCGTGGAGACCCTGGGCTGCACCTCCGTCATCTGCTCCGACAAGACTGGCACCCTCACCACCAACCAGATGTGTGTCTGCAAGGTGAGGGGGACAGGCAGGGACACAGGCAGGGACACAGACAGGGACAGGGGGACAGACAGGGACACAGACAGGGGCTGAGGGACAGACAGGGACACAGACAGGGACAGGGGGACAGACAGGGGCTGAGGGACAGACAGGGACACAGACAGGGACAGGGGGACAGACAGGGACTGAGGGACAGACAGGGACACAGACAGGGGCACAGACAAGGACTGACAGGGGCAGACAGGGGCAGACAGGGGGACAGAGAGAGAGACAGAGTTTTATTATTTTTATTTGCTTTGGCAACACTGATTGTACCCATCGGTCATGCTAATAAAGCACCTTGAACTGAACTGAGAAAGAGAGGGATATATATATGAGAGGGAGAGAGAGACAGGGGTGATATATTATATATATATCAGAGGGCGAGACAGAGAGACAGGAGTGATATATTATATATATACATCAGAGGGAGAGACAGAGAGACAGGGGTGATATATTATATATATATCAGAGGGAGAGACAGAGAGACAGGGGTGATATATTATATATATATCAGAGGGAGAGACAGAGAGACAGGGGTGATATATTATATATATATATCAGAGGGAGAGACAGAGAGACAGAGGTGATATATTATATATATATCAGAGGGAGAGACAGAGAGACAGGGGTGATATATTATATATATATCAGAGGGAGAGACAGAGAGACAGGGGTGATATATTATATATATATATCAGAGGGAGAGACAGAGAGACAGGGGTGATATATTATATATATATATCAGAGGGAGAGACAGAGAGACAGGGGTGATATATATATACATCAGAGGGAGAGACAGAGAGACAGGGGTGATATATTATATATATATCAGAGGGAGAGAGAGACAGGGGTGATATATTATATATATATATCAGAGGGAGAGACAGAGAGACAGGGGTGATATATTATATATATACATCAGAGGGAGAGACAGAGAGACAGGGGTGATATATTATATATATACATCAGAGGGAGAGACAGAGAGACAGGGGTGATATATTATATATATATATCAGAGGGAGAGACAGAGAGACAGGGGTGATATATTATATATATATATCAGAGGGAGAGACAGAGAGACAGGGGTGATATATTATATATATACATCAGAGGGAGAGACAGAGAGACAGGGGTGATATATTATATATATACATCAGAGGGAGAGACAGAGAGACAGGGGTGATATATTATATATATACATCAGAGGGAGAGACAGAGAGACAGGGGTGATATATTATATATATATCAGAGGGAGAGACAGAGAGACAGGGGTGATATATATATACATCAGAGGGAGAGACAGAGAGACAGGGGTGATATATTATATATATATATCAGAGGGAGAGACAGAGAGACAGGGGTGATATATATATACATCAGAGGGAGAGACAGAGAGACAGGGGTGATATATTATATATATATCAGAGGGAGAGAGAGACAGGGGTGATATATTATATATATATCAGAGGGAGAGACAGAGAGACAGGGGTGATATATTATATATATACATCAGAGGGAAAGACAGAGAGACAGGGGTGATATATTATATATATACATCAGAGGGAGAGACAGAGAGACAGGGGTGATATATTATATATATACATCAGAGGGAGAGACAGAGAGACAGGGGTGATATATTATATATATACATCAGAGGGAGAGACAGAGAGACAGGGGTGATATATTATATATACAGTATATATCAGAGGGAGAGACAGAGAGACAGGGGTGATATATATATACATCAGAGGGAGAGACAGAGAGACAGGGGTGATATATTATATATATATCAGAGGGAGAGAGAGACAGGGGTGATATATTATATATATATATCAGAGGGAGAGACAGAGAGACAGGGGTGATATATTATATATATACATCAGAGGGAGAGACAGAGAGACAGGGGTGATATATTATATATATACATCAGAGGGAGAGACAGAGAGACAGGGGTGATATATTATATATATACATCAGAGGGAGAGACAGAGAGACAGGGGTGATATATTATATATATATCAGAGGGAGAGACAGAGAGACAGGGGTGATATATTATATATATATATCAGAGGGAGAGACAGAGAGACAGGGGTGATATATATATATATCAGAGGGAGAGACAGAGAGACAGGAGTGATATATTATATATATATCAGAGGGAGAGACAGAGAGACAGGGGTGATATATATATGCATCAGAGGGAGAGACAGAGAGACTGCCTCAGTCCTGGATCGCTGCCCTGCAGACTGTGAGTCTCATGGGTCTCCTCTGCTTCTGTCTGTAGATGTTCATCGTAGACAAGGTGGAGGGAGACAACTGTGTGCTGAACGAGTTCAACATCTCTGGTTCCAAATACACACCCGAAGGAGAAGTGTGAGTACAGTCAACTAACGAGCCCAGCTACTGACACACTGACGAGCCCAGCTACTGACACACTGACGAGCCCAGCTGCTGACCGTCACTAACGAGCCCAGCTACTGACCATCACTAACGAGCCCAGCTACTGACACACTGACGAGCCCAGCTACTGACCGTCACTAACGAGCCCAGCTACTGACCGTCACTAACGAGCCCAGCTACTGACACACTGACGAGCCCAGCTACTGACCGTCACTAACGAGCCCAGCTACTGACCGTCACTAACGAGCCCAGCTACTGACACACTGACGAGCCCAGCTACTGACCATCACTAACGAGCCCAGCTACTGACCATCACTAACGAGCCCAGCTACTGACACACTGACGAGCCCAGCTACTGACACACTAACGAGCCCAGCAACTGACAATCACTAACGAGCCCAGCAACTGACCATCACTAACGAGCCCAGCTACTGACACACTAACGAGCCCAGCTACTGACCATCACTAACGAGCCCAGCTACTGACACACTGACGAGCCCAGCTACTGACACACTAACGACCCCAGCTACTGACCATCACTAACGAGCCCAGCTACTGACACACTGACGAGCCCAGCTACTGACACACTAACGAGCCCAGCTACTGACCATCACTAACGAGCCCAGCTACTGACACACTGACGAGCCCAGCTACTGACCATCACTAACGAGCCCAGCTACTGACACACTGACAAGCCCAGCTACTGACCATCACTAACGAGCCCAGCTACTGACCCCTACTGACAATTAGTCACTAGTCAGTGCTGACAGTTGACTGTCACTAACAAGCCCAAGTCTCACTGATGAGCCCGACACTGACGAGCCCAACAATACTCGCGAGGTGAAAAGCCCCTAAGAGGAGCAAACACTCACTGCTGTCCTGCTGTGTGTCTCTCTCAGCACGAAGAATGACAAACCAGTCAAGTGCGGTCAGTACGATGGCCTGGTGGAGCTGGCCACCATCTGTGCCCTGTGTAACGACTCCTCTCTGGACTATAATGAGGTAACAATATTCTCAATCACTCCTCCTCCCTCTCAGTGCAGTGTTAATGTACTGGAGTGTCCAGTCAGTGTGTCTGTATTAACCCCTCTCTCTCTCAGTGCAGTGTTAATGTACTGGAGTGTCCAGTCAGTGTGTCTGTATGAACCCCTCTCTCTCTCAGTGCAGTGTTAATGTACTGGAGTGTCCAGTCAGTGTGTGTGTATTAACCCCTCTCTCTCTCAGTGCAGTGTTAATGTACTGGAGTGTCCAGTCAGTGTGTGTGTATTAACCCCTCTCTCTCTCTCTCAGTGCAGTGTTAATGTACTGGAGTGTCCAGTCAGTGTGTCTGTATTAACCCTCCTCTCTCTCTCAGTGCAGTGTTAATGTACTGGAGTGTCTGGTCAGTGTGTCTGTATTAACCCCTCTCTCTCTCAGTGCAGTGTTAATGTACTGGAGTGTTCAGTCAGGGTGTCTGTGTTAACCCCTCTCTCTCTCTCAGTGCAGTGTTAATGTACTGGAGTGTCCAGTCAGTGTGTCTGTATTAACCCCTCTCTCTCTCTCTCAGTGCAGTGTTAATGTACTGGAGTGTCCAGTCAGTGTGTCTGTATGAACCCCTCTCTCTCTCAGTGCAGTGTTAATGTACTGGAGTGTCCAGTCAGTGTGTCTGTATTAACCCCTCTCTCTCTCTCTCTCTCAGTGCAGTGTTAATGTACTGGAGTGTCCAGTGTGTGTGTGTGTATTAACCCCTCTCTCTCTCAGTGCAGTGTTAATGTACTGGAGTGTCCAGTCAGTGTGTCTGTATGAACCCCTCTCTCTCAGTGCAGTGTTAATGTACTGGAGTGTCCAGTCAGTGTGTCTGTATTAACCCCTCTCTCTCAGTGCAGTGTTAATGTACTGGAGTGTCCAGTCAGTGTGTCTGTATTAACCCCTCTCTCTCTCAGTGCAGTGTTAATGTACTGGAGTGTCCAGTCAGTTTGTCTGTATTAACCCCTCTCTCTCAGTGCAGTGTTAATGTACTGGAGTGTCCAGTCAGTGTGTCTGTATTAACCCCTCTCTCTCTCTCAGTGCAGTGTTAATGTACTGGAGTGTCCAGTCAGTGTGTCTGTATTAACCCCTCTCTCTCTCTCAGTGCAGTGTTAATGTACTGGAGTGTCCAGTCAGTGTGTGTGTATTAACCCCTCTCTCTCTCAGTGCAGTGTTAATGTACTGGAGTGTCCAGTCAGGGTGTGTATTAACCCCTCTCTCTCTCTGTGCAGTGTTAATGTACTGGAGTGTCCAGTCAGTGTCTGTATTAACCCCTCTCTCTCAGTGCAGTGTTAATGTACTGGAGTGTCCAGTCAGTGTGTCTGTATTAACCCCCCTCTCTCTCTCAGTGCAGTGTTAATGTACTGGAGTGTCCAGTCAGTGTGTGTGTATTAACCCCTCTCTCTCTCAGTGCAGTGTTGATGTACTGGAGTGTCCAGTCAGTGTGTGTGTATTAACCCCTCTCTCTCTCAGTGCAGTGTTCATGTACTGGAGTGTCCAGTCAGTGTGTCTGTATGAACCCCTCTCTCTCTCAGTGCAGTGTTGATGTACTGGAGTGTCCAGTCAGTGTGTCTGTATGAACCCCTCTCTCTCTCAGTGCAGTGTTAATGTACTGGAGTGTCCAGTCAGTGTCTGTATTAACCCCTCTCTCTCTCTCTCTCAGTGCAGTGTTAATGTACTGGAGTGTCCAGTCAGTGTGTCTGTATGAACCCCTCTCTCTCTCAGTGCAGTGTTAATGTACTGGAGTGTCCAGTCAGTGTGTCTGTATTAACCCCTCTCTCTCTCAGTGCAGTGTTGATGTACTGGAGTGTCCAGTCAGTGTCTGTATTAACCCCTCTGTCCCTGCAGGCGAAGGGTGTCTATGAGAAGGTAGGTGAGGCCACAGAGACGGCGCTGTGCTGTCTGGTGGAGAAGATGAACGTGTTCAACACTGAGGTCCGTGGTCTGTCCAAGCCAGAGCGTGCCAACGCGTGCTGCACTGTGAGTGTCTCTCGACTGCGCCCGTCTCTCCCTCCCCTGTACCTGTCTCTCTCACTGTCTCCCCCTCACCTCCTCCCTGTACCTGTCTCTCTCACTGTCTCCCCCTCACCTCCTCCCTGTACCTGTCTCTCTCACTGTCTCTCACCTCCTCCCTGTACCTGTCTCTCTCACTCTCTCCCTTCCCCTCTCTGTATCTGTCTCTCCATCCCTGTCTCTCTCTCCTGGTGTCCTGCAGGTGATTAAGCAGCTGATGAAGAAGGAGTTCTCTCTGTACCTGTCTCTCTCTCTCTCTCACTCCCTGTCTCTCTCTCCTGGTGTCCTGCAGGTGATCAAGCAGCTGATGAAGAAGGAGTTCTCTCTGTACCTGTCTCTCTCTCTCTCTCTCTCACTCCCTGTCTCTCTCTCCTGGTGTCCTGCAGGTGATCAAGCAGCTGATGAAGAAGGAGTTCTCTCTGTACCTGTCTCTCTCTCTCTCTCACTCCCTGTCTCTCTCTCCTGGTGTCCTGCAGGTGATCAAGCAGCTGATGAAGAAGGAGTTCTCTCTGTACCTGTCTCTCTCTCTCTCTCACTCCCTGTCTCTCTCTCCTGGTGTCCTGCAGGTGACCAAGCAGCTGATGAAGAAGGAGTTCTCTCTGTACCTGTCTCTCTCTCTCACTCCCTGTCTTTCTCTCCTGGTGTCCTGCAGGTGATCAAGCAGCTGATGAAGAAGGAGTTCTCTCTGTACCTGTCTCTCTCTCTCTCTCACTCCCTGTCTCTCTCTCCTGGTGTCCTGCAGGTGATCAAGCAGCTGATGAAGAAGGAGTTCTCTCTGTACCTGTCTCTCTCTCTCTCTCTCTCACTCCCTGTCTCTCTCTCCTGGTATCCTGCAGGTGATCAAGCAGCTGATGAAGAAGGAGTTCTCTCTGTACCTGTCTCTCTCTCTCTCTCTCTCTCTCACTCCCTGTCTCTCTCTCCTGGTGTCCTGCAGGTGATCAAGCAGCTGATGAAGAAGGAGTTCTCTCTGTACCTGTCTCTCTCTCTCTCTCACTCCCTGTCTCTCTCTCCTGGTGTCCTGCAGGTGATCAAGCAGCTGATGAAGAAGGAGTTCTCTCTGTACCTGTCTCTCTCTCTCTCTCTCTCTCTCACTCCCTGTCTCTCTCTCCTGGTGTCCTGCAGGTGATCAAGCAGCTGATGAAGAAGGAGTTCTCTCTGTACCTGTCTCTCTCTCTCTCTCACTCCCTGTCTCTCTCTCCTGGTGTCCTGCAGGTGATCAAGCAGCTGATGAAGAAGGAGTTCACTCTCGAGTTCTCTCGGGACAGGAAGTCCATGTCGGTCTTCTGCTCACCTGCCAAGGCGTCCCGCGCCGCCGTGGGCAACAAGATGTTCATCAAGGTAACGCCGACCCCTGACCCCCGCCCCCGGGACTGCATGCTGGGAAGGGGCTGCGCTGCGGCACCTGGCGCCTGCCGCTGACCCCCCTCTCTCGCGCAGGGCGCCCCCGAGGGCGTGATCGACAGGTGCGCCTACGTGCGGGTGGGCACGACGCGCGTGCCGCTGACCTCCGTCGTGAAGGACAAGATCCTGACGGTCATCAAGGAGTGGGGCACCGGGCGCGACACCCTGCGCTGCCTGGCACTGGCCACGCGTGACTCGCCCCTGCGGCGCGAGGAGATGAACCTGGAGGACTCCACCAAGTTCGTCGATTACGAGGTGAGCAGAGGCACTGGGGCAGAACTCACTGGGGTACAGGGACACTGGGGCAGAACTCAGACTGGGGTACAGGGACACTGGGGCAGAACTCAGACTGGGGTACAGGGACACTGGGGTACAGAGGCACTGGGGCAGAACTCACTGGGGTACAGGGACACTGGGGCAGAACTCACTGGGGTACAGGGACACTGGGGTACAGAGGCACTGGGGCAGAACTCAGACTGGGGTACAGGGACACTGGGGTACAGAGGCACTGGGGCAGAACTCAGACTGGGGTACAGAGACACTGGGGTACAGAGGCACTGGGGCAGAACTCAGACTGGGGTACAGGGACACTGGGGCAGAACTCACTGGGGTACAGGGACACTGGGGTACAGAGGCACTGGGGCAGAACTCACTGGGGTACAGGGACACTGGGGCAGAACTCAGACTGGGGTACAGGGACACTGGGGTACAGAGGCACTGGGGCAGAACTCAGACTGGGGTACAGGGACACTGGGGTACAGAGGCACTGGGGCAGAACTCACTGGGGTACAGGGACACTGGGGTACAGAGGCACTGGGGCAGAACTCACTGGGGTACAGGGACACTGGGGCAGAACTCAGACTGGGGTACAGGGACACTGGGGCAGGGAGACAGTGGGGCAGAACTCAGACTGGGGTACAGGGACACTGGGGTACAGGGACACTGGGCCAGGTCTCAGACTGGGGTACAGAGGCACTGGGCCAGGTCTCAGACTGGGGTACTGGGGCAGGTCTCAGACTGGGGTACAGAGACACTGGGGCAGGGAGACAATGGGGCAGGTCTCAGACTGGGGTACAGGGACACTGGGGTACAGAGGCACTGGGGCAGAACTCAGACTGGGGTACAGGGACACTGGGGTACAGAGGCACTGGGGCAGAACTCAGACTGGGGTACAGGGACACTGGGGCAGAACTCACTGGGGTACAGGGACACTGGGGTACAGAGGCACTGGGGCAGAACTCAGACTGGGGTACAGGGACACTGGGGTACAGAGGCACTGGGGCAGGGAGACAATGGGGCAGGTCTCAGACTGGGGTACAGAGGCAGGTCTCAGACTGGGGTACAGAGACACTGGGGCAGGGAGACACTGGGGCAGGTCTCAGACTGGGGTACAGGGAGACACCAGGGCAGGTCTCAGCCTGTCTCTCTCAGACTGACCTGACCTTCGTGGGCAGTGTGTTGCAGTGTGTTGCTCACTCCCCTGTCCCTCTCAGACTGACCTGACCTTCGTGGGCAGTGTGTTGCAGTGTGTTGCTCACTCCCCTGTCTCTCTCAGACTGACCTGACCTTTGTGGGCAGTGTGTTGCAGTGTGTTGCAGTGTGTTGCTCACTTTCCTGTCCCTCTCAGACTGACCTGACCTTCGTGGGCAGTGTGTTGCAGTGTGTTGCTCACTCCCCTGTCTCTCTCAGACTGACCTGACCTTTGTGGGCAGTGTGTTGCTGTGTGTTGCAGTGTGTTGCTCACTTTCCTGTCTCTCTCAGACTGACCTGACCTTCGTGGGCTGTGTGTTGCAGTGTGTTGCAGTGTGTTGCAGTGTGTTGCTCACTCCCCTGTCAATTCAATTCAGTTCAAGGTGCTTTGTTAGCATGACCAATGGGTACAATCAGTGTTGCCAAAGCAACACTCTCTCTCAGACTGACCTGACCTTCGTGGGCTGTGTGTTGCTGTGTGTTGCAGTGTGTTGCTCACTCCCCTGTCTCTCTCAGACTGACCTGACCTTCGTGGGCTGTGTGTTGCAGTGTGTTGCAGTGTGTTGCAGTGTGTTGCAGTGTGTTGCTCACTCCCCTGTCAATTCAATTCAGTTCAAGGTGCTTTATTAGCATGACCAATGGGTACAATCAGTGTTGCCAAAGCAACACTCTCTCTCAGACTGACCTGACCTTCGTGGGCTGTGTGTTGCTGTGTGTTGCTCACTCCCCTGTCTCTCTCAGACTGACCTGACCTTCGTGGGCAGTGTGTTGCTGTGTGTTGCTGTGTGTTGCAGTGTGTTGCAGTGTGTTGCTCACTTTCCTGTCTCTCTCAGACTGACCTGACCTTCGTGGGCAGTGTGTTGCTGTGTGTTGCAGTGTGTTGCTCACTTTCCTGTCTCTCTCAGACTGACCTGACCTTCGTGGGCAGTGTGTTGCAGTGTGTTGCTCACTCCCCTGTCTCTCTCAGACTGACCTGACCTTTGTGGGCAGTGTGTTGCTGTGTGTTGCAGTGTGTTGCTCATTTTCCTGTCTCTCTCAGACTGACCTGACCTTCGTGGGCTGTGTGTTGCAGTGTGTTGCAGTGTGTTGCAGTGTGTTGCTCACTCCCCTGTCAATTCAATTCAGTTCAAGGTGCTTTATTAGCATGACCAATGGGTACAATCAGTGTTGCCAAAGCAACACTCTCTCTCAGACTGACCTGACCTTCGTGGGCAGTGTGTTGCTGTGTGTTGCAGTGTGTTGCTCACTTTCCTGTCTCTCTCAGACTGACCTGACCTTCGTGGGCAGTGTGTTGCTGTGTGTTGCAGTGTGTTGCTCACTTTCCTGTCTCTCTCAGACTGACCTGACCTTCGTGGGCAGTGTGTTGCTGTGTGTTGCAGTGTGTTGCTCACTTTCCTGTCTCTCTCAGACTGACCTGACCTTCGTGGGCAGTGTGTTGCAGTGTGTTGCTCACTCCCCTGTCTCTCTCAGACTGACCTGACCTTCATGGGCAGTGTGTTGCTGTGTGTTGCTGTGTGTTGCTGTGTGTTGCAGTGTGTTGCTCACTCCCCTGTCTCTCTCAGACTGACCTGACCTTCGTGGGCAGTGTGTTGCTGTGTGTTGCAGTGTGTTGCTCACTTTCCTGTCTCTCTCAGACTGACCTGACCTTCGTGGGCAGTGTGTTGCAGTGTGTTGCTCACTCCCCTGTCTCTCTCAGACTGACTTGACCTTCGTGGGCAGTGTGTTGCAGTGTGTTGCAGTGTGTTGCTCACTCCCCTGTCTCTCTCAGACTGACCTGACCTTCGTGGGCTGTGTTGGCATGCTGGACCCCCCAAGAAAGGAGGTCACTGGCTCCATCGAGCTCTGCAGAGAAGCTGGCATCCGGGTCATCATGATCACCGGTGAGAGAGACAGCCGCTGTCTGAGCTGTCTACCCCCTCCGACCCCCTCCGACCTCCCTCCCCTCTCTCTCTCTCTCTCCGACTCTCTCTCTCTCTCCTCTCTCTCTCTCAATTCAGTTCAATTCAAGGTGCTTTATTAGCATGACCGATAGGTACAATCAGTGTTGCCAAAGCAAATAAAAATAATAAAATTAACATAGAACAAAACAAAAAATAGAAGTAAAATAAAATCTACAATGTTACAGACATTTACAACAAAGACATATTATATAATATCGACATATACTGTAGGCGGCTGGAGCATTATTGGGAGACGGACTCACTGTTCCTCAGGCTGTGACAGGAGATCACATACTGGGCTGCCAGATCAACTGAGTTCCCTCCTCCCTCTCCCAGTAGGATTGGGACCTGTTGTGACTCTGGCAGGTGTGGGAACTCTGGGATTAGATTTCTGAATTTGGGGAAGAATGTTTCTCTAATCCCAGAGTATCTGTCACAGTGCAGTAGGAAGTGCACCTCTGTCTCTATTTCACCCTGCTGGCAGTGGGAGCACAGCCTGTCCTCTCTGGACAGCCAGGTCTGCCTGTGTCCAGTGTGTGTGTCCAGGCTGTGATCCCTGAGTCTGTGCTCTCTGGTCAGCCAGGTCTGCCTGTGTCCAGTGTGTGTGTCCAGGCTGTGGTCACTGAGCCTGTCCTCTCTGGACAGCCAGGTCTGCCTGTGTCGCCCAGTTTCTATGGCCAGGTTGTGGTCACTGAGCCTGTACTTCGTCAGGGTCTGTTTCTGTTTGTTATTTCTTATTTTGGTCAAATATTCAGCTAGTGTGTATTGTCTATTTAGGGTTCTGTAGCATTCCAGTTGATGTTGTGTTTGTGTGTGTGTCCCAGTGTGTGAGATATTGCTGTTTGATCTGTGCTGTGATGTGGTTGAGTCTGGGTTGTGGTGCTCTAGCAGTGCTGTCCTGAGGCTGGTTAGTGTCGGTGTGGCTCAGGTCGGTGAGCCTCAGGACCAGCTGGCTCAGGGGGCTCTGTTTTGGGCTCAGCTCTTGGCTCAGCAGGGCTTTGTGGTGGTAGGAATTTTGGTCGCTGTTTTTTAGGTGTAGCCAATACTTTAATACTCTTTTCTGTATGTTTTTCAATAGTGGGTACTGGCCTAATTCGGCCCTGCACCCGTTGTTAGGAGTTTTTCTCTGCACACGGAGGATGATTCTACAGATCTCCATGTGCAGAGTTTCTGTGGGGTGTTTGTCCCATTGGGTGTAATCCTGGTCTGTGAGGGGACCCCAAACTTCACTGCCGTATAGGGCAATGGGTTGGATTACACTTTCAAATATTTGGAGCCAGATTCTTGTTGGTGGGTTGATGTTGAAGAGCCTCCTTCTTATTGCGTAGAAAGCCCTGAGTGCCTTCTCTCTCTCTCTGAGCCTCCCTCTCTCTCTCTCTTTGAGCCTCCCTCTCTCTCTCTCTCTGACCCTCTCTCTCTCTCTCCCCCCCCCTCTCTCGCTCTGTCAGGTGACAACAAGGGCACCGCAGTGGCGATCTGCCGGCGCATCGGGATCTTCGGCGAGGATGAGGATGTCACGGGCCGGGCCTACACCGGGCGTGAGTTCGACGACCTGCCCCCTGCAGAGCAGAGAGAGGCCTGTCGCAGGGCCTGCTGCTTCGCCAGAGTCGAGCCCTCTCACAAGAGCAAGATCGTGGAGTTCCTGCAGGGCTACGACGAGATCACTGCCATGGTGAGACAGGCCACCCGTCTCTCTCTCTCAGTGCCGTGCAACTTTACCTCTCTCTCTCTCTCCGTAGTGTTATACAGTACCTGTCTGTCTCTCCGTTTCTAGGTGCAGTTATCCTGTACCTGTCTGTCTCTCTGTCCTCTGTAGTGGTATACTGTATCTCTCTGTCTCTCTGTCTCTCTGTCTCTCGGTGAAGTTATCCTGTACCTGTCTGTCTCTCTGTAGTGTTATACTGTCTCTGGGCAGTGCTGTACTGTACCTGTCTGTTTCTCTCCGTAGTGTTATACTGTACCTGTCTGTTTCTCTCTCTCAGTGCAGTGTTATGCTGTACCTGTCTGTCTGTCTCTCGGCGCAGTGTTACGCTGTACCTGTCTCTCTCTCTCGGCGCAGTGCTAACGCACCTGTCTCTCTCTCAGACGGGAGACGGAGTGAACGACGCTCCTGCCCTGAAGAAGGCGGAGATTGGGATCGCTATGGGCTCCGGCACCGCGGTGGCCAAGTCCGCCTCCGAGATGGTGCTGGCGGACGACAACTTCTCCAGCATCGTGGCGGCGGTGGAGGAGGGCCGGGCCATCTACAACAACATGAAGCAGTTCATCCGCTACCTCATCTCCTCCAACGTGGGCGAGGTCGTCTGGTCAGTACAGCAGAGCCCGTCTCTCTCTCCGGGCAGCGTGTCTGTATGAACCCCCCTCTCTCTCAGTGCAGTGTTAATGTACTGGAGTGTCCAGTCAGTGTGTCTGTATTAACCCCTCTCTCTCTCTCAGGGCAGTGTTAATGTACTGGAGTGTCCAGTCAGTGTGTCTGTATGAACCCCCCTCTCTCTCTCAGTGCAGTGTTAATGTACTGGAGTGTCCAGTCAGTGTGTCTGTATTAACCCCTCTCTCTCTCAGTGCAGTGTTAATGTACTGGAGTGTCCAGTCAGTGTGTCTGTATGAACCCCTCTCTCTCTCAGTGCAGTGTTAATGTACTGCAGTGTCCAGTCAGTGTGTGTGTATTAACCCCTCTCTCTCTCAGTGCAGTGTTAATGTACAGGAGAGTCCAGTCAGTGTGTCTGTATTAACCCCTCTCTCTCTCAGTGCAGTGTTAATGTACTGGAGTGTCCAGTCAGGGTGTCTGTATTAACCCCTCTCTCTCAGTGCAGTGTTAATGTACTGGAGTGTCCAGTCAGTGTGTCTGTATTAACCCCCCTCTCTCTCAGTGCAGTGTTAATGTACTGGAGTGTCCAGTCAGTGTGTGTGTATTAACCCCTCTCTCTCTCTCAGTGCAGTGTTAATGTACTGGAGTGTCCAGTCAGTGTGTCTGTATTAAACCCTCTCTCTCTCAGTGCAGTGTTAATGTACTGGAGTGTCCAGTCAGTGTGTCTGTATTAACCCCTCTCTCTCTCAGTGCAGTGTTAATGTACTGGAGTGTCCAGTCAGTGTGTCTGTATTAACCCCTCTCTCTCTCAGTGCAGTGTTAATGTACTGGAGTGTCCAGTCAGTGTGTGTGTATTAACCCCTCTCTCTCAGTGCAGTGTTAATGTACTGGAGTGTCCAGTCAGTGTGTGTGTATTAACCCCTCTCTCTCTCTCAGTGCAGTGTTAATGTACTGGAGTGTCCAGTCAGTGTGTGTGTACTAACCCCTCTCTCTCTCAGTGCAGTGTATAACCCCTCTGTCTCTCTCTCTCTCAGTATCTTCCTCACAGCGGCTCTGGGTCTGCCTGAGGCTCTGATCCCAGTCCAGCTGCTGTGGGTCAATCTGGTGACAGACGGGCTCCCAGCCACAGCTCTTGGCTTCAACCCCCCTGACCTGGACATCATGGGCAAACCCCCCCGCTCCCCCAAGGAGCCCCTCATCTCCGGCTGGCTGTTCTTCAGATACCTGGCCATCGGAGGTGAGCAGTCTGTGTGTCTGTGTGTCTGTGTGTCTGTGTGTCTGTGTGTCTGTGTGTCTCTGCCTGTCTCTCTCTCAATTCAATTCAATTCAAGGTGCTTTATTAGCATGACCGATGGGTACAATCAGTGTTGCCAAAGCAAATAAAAATAATAAAATTAACATGGAACAAGACAAAAAATAGAAGTAAAATAAAATCTACAGACATGTTACAGACATTTACAACAAAGACATATTATAAAATATTGACATATACTGTAGGCGGCTGGAGCATTATTGGGAGACGGACTCACTGTTCCTCAGGCTGTGACAGGAGATCACATACTGGGCTGCCAGATCAACTGAGTTCCCTCCTCCCTCTCCCAGTAGGATTGGGACCCGTTGTGATTCTGGCAGGTGTGGGAACTCTGGGATTAGATTTCTGAATTTCGGGAAGAATGTTTCTCTAATCCCAGAGTATCTGTCACAGTGCAGTAGGAAGTGCACCTCTGTCTCTATTTCTCCCCGCTGGCAGTGGGAGCACAGCCTGTCCTCTCTGGACAGCCAGGTCTGCCTGTGTCCAGTGTGTGTGTCCAGGCTGTGTCACTGAGCCTGTCCTCTCTGGGCAGCCAGGTCTGCCTGTGTCCAGTGTGTGTGTCCAGGCTGTGGTCACTGAGCCTGTCCTCTCTGGACAGCCAGGTCTGCCTGTGTCCAGTTTCTATGGCCATGCTGTGGTCACTGAGCCTGTACTTCATCAGGGTCTGTTTCTGTTTGTTGTTTCTTATCTTCTCTCTCTCTCTCTGTCCCTCTGGCTGTCTGCCTGCCTGTCTCTCTCTGTCTGTATTAACCTCTCTCTGGCCCTCTGCCTGCCTGTCTCTCTCTGTCTGTATTAACCTCTCTCTGGCCCTCTGCCTGCCTGTCTCTCTCTGTCTGTATTAACCTCTCTCTGGCCCTCTGCCTGCCTGTCTCTCTCTGTCTGTATTAACCTCTCTCTGGCCCTCTGGCTGTCTGCCTGCCTGTCTCTCTCTGTCTGTATTAACCTCTCTCTGGCCCTCTGCCTGCCTGTCTCCCCCTGTCTGTATTAACCCCTCTCTCTCTCTCCCAGGTTATGTGGGTGCGGCGACAGTGGGCGCCGCAGGCTGGTGGTTCCTGTACGCAGAGGACGGTCCTGCAGTGACCTATTATCAGCTGGTGAGCCGCGGGCATCCTTAGCCTCCCCCGTCCACCTGTCGCTGTGCGGCGAGCGCTCAGTGCGCTGACCCGTCTCTCTCTCTCTCTCTCTCTCCCCCGCTCAGTCTCACTTCATGCAGTGCACAGAGGATAACCCCGACTTCGAGGGCATTGAGTGCGAGGTCTTCGAGTCCCCCACCCCCATGACCATGGCCCTGTCGGTGCTCGTCACCATCGAGATGTGCAACGCCCTCAACAGGTCAGGGGGCGAGTCCGCGCGGCCGAGACTCTCCGCCCGGGCCGACCGGAGAGGACGACGGGAGCACCCCGACCCGGGACAGCGCCTCGGCGCGCCTGACTGACCCCCGGTGTTGCCACGCCGAGGCGCCGGACGCCTGTGGCCAGCCCGCCGGGAGGCCCGGCCCACCTGCAGGCCTGGCTGTGGCCCGGGCCGCGCCCCAGGTGGCGCAGGTTTCCGGAAGCCAGTCCTGGTATCGCTGGAGTCCCTCCAGGGCTCCGGGCCCAGGCTCGGGGTGCAGGCGGGGGTTCCCCAGTCCTGCCGCGGGGGACCCCGGACCGGCTGGCTGTCGTCGCGGCTGGGTCAGAGGTACAGCAGGCAGCGGGGGGGGGCGGAGCCCAGGGCCCAGCTGGAACAGAACCAGCAGGCCTGTGGGTCAACAGGAGCAGGCTAGAACCCGGACCAGGAAGGGGACAAGCGGGTCCAGAGGCTGTGTGTTTCCCCGGCGCCGTGCTCCTGTTCCTGCCTGCTCCCTGGGCCGGTCCCGGTCCCGGTGCTGCCCAGCGTGACTCTGGACCCAGGACGGGCTGGCGACTCGCCCCGGCCTGCTCTCAGGCCCGCGTCGGGACAGCGCGCAGGGTTCGAGGCCGGAGAACTAACCCCCCTCTCTCCCGCAGCCTGTCGGAGAACCAGTCGCTGGTCAGGATGCCCCCCTGGGTGAACTGCTGGCTGCTGGGGGCCATCTGCCTGTCCATGTCCCTGCACTTCATGATCATCTACATCGACCCCCTGCCTGTGAGTCCCTCAGCCCCAGTGTCAATGTACTGGAGTGTCCAGTCAGTGTGTGTGTATTAACCCCTCTCTCTCTCAGTGCAGTGTTAATGTACTGGAGTGTCCAGTCAGTGTGTGTGTATGAACCCCTCTCTCTCTCAGTGCAGTGTTAATGTACTGGAGTGTCCAGTCAGTGTGTCTGTATTAACCCCTCTCTCTCTCTCAGTGCAGTGTTAATGTACTGGAGTGTCCAGTCAGTGTGTGTGTATTAACCCCTCTCTCTCTCAGTGCAGTGTTAATGTACTGGAGTGTCCAGTCAGTGTGTGTGTATTAACCCCTCTCTCTCTCAGTGCAGTGTTAATGTACTGGAGTGTCCAGTCAGTGTGTGTGTATTAACCCCTCTCTCTCTCAGTGCAGTGTTAATGTACTGGAGTGTCCAGTCAGTGTGTGTGTATTAACCCCCCTCTCTCTCAGTGCAGTGTTAATGTACTGGAGTGTCCAGTCAGTGTGTGTGTATTAACCCCTCTCTCTCTCAGTGCAGTGTTAATGTACTGGAGTGTCCAGTCAGTGTGTCTGTATTAACCCCTCTCTCTCTCTCAGTGCAGTGTTAATGTACTGGAGTGTCCAGTCAGTGTGTGTGTATTAACCCCTCTCTCTCTCAGTGCAATGTTCATGTACTGGAGTGTCCAGTCAGTGTGTCTGTATTAACCCCTCTCTCTCTCAGTGCAGTGTTAATGTACTGGAGTGTCCAGTCAGTGTGTCTGTATTAACCCCTCTCTCTCAGTGCAGTGTTAATGTACTGGAGTGTCCAGTCAGTGTGTGTGTATTAACCCCTCTCTCTCTCAGTGCAGTGTTAATGTACTGGAGTGTCCAGTCAGTGTGTGTGTATTAACCCCTCTCTCTCTCAGTGCAGTGTTAATGTACTGGAGTGTCCAGTCAGTGTGTCTGTATTAACCCCTCTCTCTCTCAGTGCAGTGTTAATGTACTGGAGTGTCCAGTCAGTGTGTCTGTATTAACCCCTCTCTCTCAGTGCAGTGTTAATGTACTGGAGTGTCCAGTCAGTGTGTGTGTATTAACCCCTCTCTCTCTCAGTGCAGTGTTAATGTACTGGAGTGTCCAGTCAGTGTGTGTGTATTAACCCCTCTCTCTCTCAGTGCAGTGTTAATGTATTGGAGTGTCCAGTCAGTGTGTGTATTAACCCCTCTCTCTCTCTCAGTGCAGTGTTAATGTACTGGAGTGTCCAGTGTGTCTGTATTAACCCCTCTCTCTCAGTGCAGTGTTAGTGTACTGTCCAGTATTAACCCCTCTCTCTCTGTCTCTCAGATGATCTTCAAGCTGACCCACCTGAACATCACCGAGTGGATGGTGGTCCTGAAGATGTCCCTGCCTGTCATCTTCCTGGATGAGCTGCTCAAGTTCATAGCCCGCAACTACCTGGAAGGTGTGACCTCTGACCCTGATCCCGATCCCTGACATACACTCGTCCCCCCTGCTCAAGTGTCCCCATGTTCATCACATCCACTGGGAACGACGCCCCAGTACCTGTGCACTTGCGTTCCTCTTCATCTGTCTAAAATGTTGCCCTGAACCCCGATATCTACTGCCACCTCAGACTCCCCTGTGAAGGTGCTCTCCTTTCCCGAGCACTCTCCCTGTGTCCCCCCCTAACTCTCCCTCCCGCTGACCGAGTGTGACCCCTCTGTCCCCGAGACCCCTCTCACTCTCTCCTCTCTCCTTCCATTTCAGCCTAATCCAGTTTCCCTCCACTTCCTCTAACAAAGGTACCCAGAGTGCTCTGTGCTCCCTGTCTAAAACGCATGTCTCTCTGCCCAGCTGTCGCGATGTGACCTGTCTGTCTGCTGTCGGGATGTGACCCGCCTCGCTGCCCTGTCTGTCTGCTGTCGGGATGTGACCCGTCTCGCTGCCCTGTCTGTCTGCTGTCGGGATGTGACCCGCCTCGCTGCCCTGTCTGTCTGCTGTCGGGATGTGACCCGTCTCGCTGCCCTGTCTGTCTGCTGTCGCAATGTGACCCGTCTCGCTGCCCAGCTGTCGCGATGTGACCTGTCTCGCTGCCCAGCTGTCGCGATGTGACCCATCTCATTCCCGTCTGCTGTCGTGATGTAACCTGTCTTGCTGCCCAGCTGTCACAATGTGACCCGTCTCACTGCCCTGTCTGCTGTCGCAATGTGACCTCTCTGCCCAGCTGTCGCGATGTGACCCGTCTCACTGCCCTGTCTGTCTGTCTGCTGTCGCGATGTGAGCCATCTCACTGCCCTGTCTGTCTGTCTGTCTGTCTGTCTGTCGCGATGTGAGCCGTCTCACTGCCCTGTCTGTCTGTCTGCTGTCGCGATGTGAGCCGTCTCACTGCCCTGTCTGTCTGTCTGTCTGTCTGCTGTCGCGATGTGACCCGTCTCACTGCTCCCTTGTTCCTCCGCAGAGAGAGAGAACAGTCTGGCCATGAAGAAGTGAAAGGAGAGAGGAGGAGGAGGCGATGGGAGAGGAGCCAGCCAGCGGAGGGGCCGGAGTCAGGAGGGAAGAGAGAGAGACTTCGATTCAATTCAACTGGTTCATTAACGTGTTCACATAGAGACAGAGACGAGGAGTTCTGTAATAATGTTATTAATAAAACTGTATTCTGGAGATGTTGTCTGCTCATTCGTTTATACACGCTGTCCACACAGTACATCTGTGTCCCCTGTCCACCCCTCTCTCTCTCTGGTCATCTGTATCCACTGTTCACCTGTCTCTCTCTCTGGTCATCTGTATCCACTGTCCACCTCTCTCTCGCTCTCTCTCTGGTCATCTGTATCCACTGTCCACCCCTCTCTCTCTCTCTGGTCATCTGTGTCCACTGTCCACCCCTCTCTCTCTGGTCATCTGTATCTACTGTCCACCCCTCTCTCTCTCTCTGGTCATCTGTGTCCACTGTCCACCCCTCTCTCTCTCTCTGGTCATCTGTGTCCACTGTCCACCCCTCTCTCTCTCTGGTCATCTGTGTCCACTGTCCACCCCTCTCTCTCTCTCTGGTCATCTGTGTCCACTGTCCACCCCTCTCTCTCTCTGGTCATCTGTGTCCCCTGTCCACCCCTCTCTCTCTCTGGTCATCTGTATCTACTGTCCACCCCTCTCTCTCTCTGGTCATCTGTATCTACTGTCCACCCCTCTCTCTCTCTCTGGTCATCTGTATCTACTGTCCACCCCTCTCTCTCTCTCTGGTCATCTGTATCTACTGTCCACCCCTCTCTCTCTCTGGTCATCTGCATCTACTGTCCACCCCTCTCTCTCTCTCTGGTCATCTGTATCCACTGTCCACCCCTCTCTCTCTCTCTGGTCATCTGTATCTGATGTCCACCCCTCTCTCTCTCTGGTCATCTGTATCTACTGTCCACCCCTCTCTCTCTCTCTGGTCATCTGTGTCCCCTGTCCACCCCTCTCTCTCTCTGGTCATCTGTATCCACTGTCCACCCCTCTCTGTCTCTCTGGTCATCTGTATCCACTGTCCACCTGTCTCTCTCTCTCTCTGGTCATCTGTATCCACTGTCCACCTGTCTCTCTCTCTCTCTGGTCATCTGTATCCACTGTCCACCTGTCTCTCTCTCTCTCTGGTCATCTGTATCCACTGTCCACCTGTCTCTCTCTCTCTGTAGTCATCTGTATCCACTGTCCACCTGTCTCTCTCTCTCTCTGGTCATCTGTATCCACTGTCCACCCCTCTCTCTCTCTGGTCATCTGTATCTACTGTCCACCCCTCTCTCTCTCTGGTCATCTGTATCCACTGTCCACCCCTCTCTCTCTCTGGTCATCTGTATCCACTGTCCACCCCTCTCTCTCTCTCTCTGGTCATCTGTATCCACTGTCCACCCCTCTCTCTCTCTCTGGTCATCTGTATCCACTGTCCACCCCTCTCTCTCTCTCTCTCTCTCTCTGGTCATCTGTATCCACTGTCCACCTCTCTCTCTCTGGTCTGTCCACCCCTCCTGCCCTGTGCACGAGTATAAAACACAATCCGACATCAGTCAATATAAATCCATATATTTTACATCTGGTGAACAGGAAAATTCCAGACTAACACATTTCAATCCCAGTCACCAGTGTCCAGTGTCCAGTGTCCAGAGCTCTCTGACAGACACACTCCTCCCCCAGTGTCCAGTGTCCAGAGCTCTCCGACAGACACACTCCTCCCCCAGTGTCCAGTGTCCAGAGCTCTCTGACAGACACACTCCTCCCCCAGTGTCCAGAGCTCTCTGACAGACACACTCCTCCCCCAGTGTCCAGTGTCCAGAGCTCTCTGACAGACACACTCCTCCCCCAGTGTCCAGTGTCCAGAGCTCTCTGACAGACACACTCCTCCCCCAGTGTCCAGTGTCTAGAGCTCTCTGACAGACACACTCCTCCCCCAGTGTCCAGTGTCCAGAGCTCTCCGACAGACACACTCCTCCCCCAGTGTCCAGTGTCCAGAGCTCTCTGACAGACACACTCCTCCCCCAGTGTCCAGAGCTCTCTGACAGACACACTCCTCCCCCAGTGTCCAGTGTCCAGAGATCTCTGACAGACACACTCCTCCCCCAGTGTCCAGTGTCCAGAGCTCTCTGACAGACACACTCCTCCCCCAGTGTCCAGTGTCCAGAGCTCTCTGACAGACACACTCCTCCCCCAGTGTCGTGTCCAGAGCTCTCTGACAGACACACTCCTCCCCCAGTGTCCAGTGTCCAGAGCTCTCTGACAGACACACTCCTCCCCCAGTGTCCAGTGTCCAGAGCTCTCTGACAGACACACTCCTCCCCCAGTGTCCAGTGTCCAGAGCTCTCCGACAGACACACTCCTCCCCCAGTGTCCAGTGTCCAGAGCTCTCTGACAGACACACTCCTCCCCCAGTGTCCAGAGCTCTCTGACAGACACACTCCTCCCCCAGTGTCCAGTGTCCAGAGATCTCTGACAGACACACTCCTCCCCCAGTGTCCAGTGTCCAGAGCTCTCTGACAGACACACTCCTCCCCCAGTGTCCAGTGTCCAGAGCTCTCTGACAGACACACTCCTCCCCCAGTGTCGTGTCCAGAGCTCTCTGACAGACACACTCCTCCCCCAGTGTCCAGAGCTCTCTGACAGACACACTCCTCCCCCAGTGTCCAGTGTCCAGAGATCTCTGACAGACACACTCCTCCCCCAGTGTCCAGTGTCCAGAGCTCTGTGACAGACACACTCCTCCCCCAGTGTCCAGTGTCCAGAGCTCTCCGACAGACACACTCCTCCCCCAGTGTCCAGTGTCCAGAGCTGATGAAGCAGTGAGTCTACAGCTCTGAGGAAGAGGAGGGTGATGATGAAGCAGCTGGACTGGGTCTGTGTGCAGTGAGTCTACAGCTCTGAGGAAGAGGAGGGTGATGATGAAGCAGTGAGTCTACAGCTCTGAGGAAGAGGAGGGTGATGATGAAGCAGCTGGACTGGGTCTGTGTGCAGTGAGTCTACAGCTCTGAGGAAGAGGAGGAGGATGAAGCAGCTGGACTGGGTCTGTGTGCAGTGAGTCTACAGCTCTGAGGAAGAGGAGGGTGATGATGAAGCAGCTGGACTGGGCCTGTGTGCAGTGTTTACAGCTCTGAGGAAGAGGAGGGTGATGATGAAGCAGTGAGTCTACAGCCCTGAGGAAGAGGAGGAGGGTGATGAAGCAGCTGGACTGGGTCTGTGTGCAGTGAGTCTACAGCTCTGAGGAAGAGGAGGGTGATGATGAAGCAGCTGGACTGGGTCTGTGTGCAGTGAGTCTACAGCTCTGAGGAAGAGGAGGGTGATGATGAAGCAGTGAGTCTACAGCCCTGAGGAAGAGGAGGAGGGTGATGAAGCAGCTGGACTGGGTCTGTGTGCAGTGAGTCTACAGCTCTGAGGAAGAGGAGGGTGATGATGAAGCAGCTGGACTGGGTCTGTGTGCAGTGAGTCTACAGCTCTGAGGAAGAGGAGGGTGATGATGAAGCAGTGAGTCTACAGCCCTGAGGAAGAGGAGGGTGATGATGAAGCAGCTGGACTGGGTCTGTGTGCAGTGAGTCTACAGCTCTGAGGAAGAGGAGGGTGATGATGAAGCAGCTGGACTGGGTCTGTGTGCAGTGAGTCTACAGCTCTGAGGAAGAGGAGGGTGATGATGAAGCAGTGAGTCTACAGCCCTGAGGAAGAGGAGGGTGATGATGAAGCAGCTGGACTGGGTCTGTGTGCAGTGAGTCTACAGCTCTGAGGAAGAGGAGGAGGGTGATGAAGCAGCTGGACTGGGTCTGTGTGTGTGTGAGTCTACAGCTCTGAGGAAGAGGAGGAGGGTGATGAAGAGTCTCTCCAGTGTATAAAACTTGTGATCGCAGCTCCGCCCCTCCCGGCCCCTGATTGGCTCCCCGGAGGTCCAGGCCGGGATGCGATTGGCTCAGGGCTCCGAGGGCGGGTCGCCCTGCCCGTCCAGCAGCCTCTGCACCTGGTCCAGCGTCTGGGCCAGTCGGACCTGCTCCAGGCGCACCTGGGAGAGAGAGACAGGGCCGCTGACGACACCGCCCCGCCCGCGGGCCGGGCCGACGGGTCGGGCCAGGACACACCTGCAGCGCCTGGGACAGCTGGACGAAGTCTCTCTGGACGGCCTGGCTGGTGTCCAGGTCCGACTGCAGCCGGATGAGTTTACTGCGCTGCTCCAGGTTCTGTTCCTGCAGCTTCTCCTGAGAGAGAGAGGGGTTAATACAGGGGAGAGAGGAGAGAGGGGTTAATACAGGGGAGAGAGGAGAGAGGGGGGTTAATACAGGAGAGAGAGGAGAGAGGGGTTTATACAGGAGAGAAAGAGGAGAGGGGTTTATACAGGACAGAGAGAGGAGAGAGGGGTTAATACAGGAGAGAGAGAGGAGAGGGGTTTATACAGGGGAGAGAGAGGAGAGAGGGGTTTATACAGGAGAGAGAGAGGAGAGAGGGGTTTATACAGGGGAGAGAGGAGAGAGGGGTTAATACAGGGGAGAGAGGAGAGGGGTTAATACAGGAGAGAGAGAGGAGAGAGGGGTTAATACAGGGGAGAGAGGAGAGGGGTTAATACAGGAGAGAGAGAGGAGAGAGGGGTTAATACAGGGGAGAGAGAGGAGAGGGGTTAATACAGGAGAGAGAGAGGAGAGGGGTTAATACAGGAGAGAGAGGAGAGGGGTTTATACAGGGGAGAGAGAGGAGAGAGGGGGGTTAATACAGGAGAGAGAGGAGAGAGGGGTTTATACAGGAGAGAGAGAGGAGAGAGGGGTTTATACAGGAGAGAGAGAGGAGAGAGGGGTTAATACAGGAGAGAGAGAGGAGAGAGGGGTTAATACAGGAGGGAGAGAGGAGAGAGGGGGGTTAATACAGGACAGAGGGGAGAGGGGTTTATACAGGAGAGAGAGAGAGGGGTTAATACAGGAGAGAGGGGGGTTAATTCAGGACAGGGGAGAGAGGGGTTAATACAGGAGAGAGAGGAGAGAGGGGGGTTAATACAGGAGAGAGAGAGGAGAGAGGGGTTAATACAGGACAGAGGGGAGAGGGGTTAATACAGGAGAGAGAGGAGAGAGGGGTTAATACAGGGGAGAGAGAGGAGAGAGGGGTTAATATAGGACAGAGAGAGGAGAGAGGGGTTAATATAGGACAGAGAGAGGAGAGGGGTTAATACAGGAGAGAGGGGAGAGGGGTTAATACAGGAGAGAGAGGAGAGAGGGGTTAATACAGGAGAGAGAGGGGTTAATACAGGACAGAGAGGGGAGAGGGGTTAATACAGGAGAGAGGGGTTAATACAGGAGAGAGGGGAGAGGGGTTAATACAGGAGAGAGGGGTTAATACAGGAGAGAGGAGGGGGTTAATACAGGAGAGAGGGAGGGTTAATACAGGAGAGAGAGGAGAGGGGGGTTAATAGAGAAGAAGAGGTGAGAAAGAGACGGACCTTTTCGCTGATCTGTGCCTTCACATCTTTCTGTAGGTGAGACAGTGCCAGACGCAACGCAGACAACTCAGTGCGACAGGCGTCCAACTCTGACTGCAACTGTGAAATCGACAGTGAATAAACACTCCAGTACATTAACACTGCACTGAGAGAGAGAGGGGTTAATACACACACACTGACTGGACACTCCAGTACATTAACACTGCACTGAGAGAGAGAGGGGTTAATACACACACACTGACTGGACACTCCAGTACATTAACACTGCACTGAGAGAGAGGGGTTCATACACACACACTGACTGGACACTCCAGTACATTAACACTGCACTGAGAGAGAGAGGGGTTAATACAGACACACTGACTGGACACTCCAGTACATTAACACTGCACTGAGAGAGAGAGAGGGGTTCATACAGACACACTGACTGGACACTCCAGTACATTAACACTGCACAGAGAGAGAGAGAGGGGTTAATACAGACACACTGACTGGACACTCCAGTACATTAACACTGCACTGAGAGAGAGAGGGGTCAATACAGACACACTGACTGGACACTCCAGTACATGAACACTGCACTGAGAGAGAGAGGGGTTAATACAGACACACTGACTGGACACTTCAGTACATTAACACTGCACTGAGAGAGAGAGAGGGGTTAATACAGACACACTGACTGGACACTTCAGTACATTAACACTGCACTGAGAGAGAGAGGGGTTAATACAGACACACTGACTGGACACTCCAGTACATTAACACTGCACTGAGAGAGAGAGAGGGGGGTTAATACAGACAAACTGACTGGACACTCCAGTACATGAACACTGCACTGAGAGAGAGAGAGGGGGGTTAATACAGACACACTGACTGGACACTCCAGTACATGAACACTGCACTGAGAGAGAGAGAGGGGTTAATACAGTGAGGCAGACAGTCCCCTCCTCACCTGCTCGTTGTGGGTCTGGATACGATCCGTCTCGGTCTTGAGGCTGGACAGCTGGACTGAGAGAGACAGAGGGGGCTGATCTCAGCTGCTCGTGAGGACAGAGTAAGACTAAACCATAAACCCCAAGACTGAGCGATAAAGACTGGAACTGACCTTCCAGGACCTCTGTGGTCACCATCACAGGCCAGAGACGAGAGAGAGAGAGAGAGAGAGAGACAGGTGTTAACCTTACCGACACTCCGAGAGAGAGAGACAGGTAGGGAGAGTCAGGGAGAAAGAGAGAGATAGTGGGAGAGAGACAGACAAGGAGAGAGACGGGATAAGACAGCAAGGTAGAGAGACAGACGGGGGGAGAGAGAGGCAGGTAAAGAGACAGACAGGCAGGGGGAAAGAGACAGGAAGACAGAGAGAGAGACAAGGGGAGAGAGAGATGTTAAAAGAGAGACGGGGAGAGAGAGGGAAAGAGAGAGAGACAGAGGGAAACAGACAGGTAAAGAGAGGGAGACAAGCAGGTAGAGAGAGACGGACGGAGACAGCCATGGTTCGAGAGAGACACACCACTCTCCTCAGTCCTCGTCTCCAGCTGCTCCTTCAGATTCACAATCTCAATCCTCAGTCTCTCCTCGCAGTGCGTCCCCTGCAGGACAAGAGAGACCTCACACTGCTACACTGCCAGATAACACCAGCCACACTCCTGACCTCCTGCTCCAACAGGACCGGACCTGAGCCACCGGACCAGCTGTCCTCCTGCTCCAACAGGACCGGACCTGAGCCACCGGACCGGCTGTCCTCCTGCTCCAACAGGACCGGACCTGAACCACTGGACCGGCTGTCCTCCTGGTCCAACAGGACCGGACCTGAACCACCGGACCGGCTCTCCTCCTGGTGCAACAGGACCGGACCTGAGCCACCGGAACAGCTGTCCTCCTGGTGCAACAGGACCGGACCTGAGCCACCGGACCAGCTGTCCTCCTGGTGTTACAGGACCGGACCTGAGCCACCGGACCGGCTGTCCTCCTGGTCCAACAGGACCGGACCTGAGCCACCGGACCAGCTGTCCTCCTGCTCCAACAGGACCGGACCTGAACCACCGGACCGGCTGTCCTCCTGGTGTAACAGGTCCGGACCTGAGCCACTGGACCAGCTGTCCTCCTGGTGTTACAGGACCGGACCTGAGCCACCGGACCGGCTGTCCTCCTGGTCCAACCGAGAGCCCGGGACATGACGGTACCTGCGAGGGAGCAGGAGGCGGGGCGGAGCCCAGCTCACTCTCTGCTGTCGTCAGCCGGTTCTCCTGAGACAGCCTGGCCAGCTCCATGCACACCTTCTGATGAGAGCAGGACAGCTCCGCCTGGGACAGGGGGACAGGGGGACAGGGGGACAGGGGGACAGGGGGACAGGGGTTAACTCTCACAGGAAGAGTCAGGTCCTAAACCCCTCCAGCCTGCCTGCTGTCCTGAGAAGCACCTCCCCCACAGCCACCTGTCCTGCAGAGGACTGAGTCAGGGACACTTGTGAGACGCTCAGGCTACAGGGACACAGTCCCCACTGTGTGACACAGCACATCGCACTACTGGGCCTTGTGAGACGCTCAGGCTACAGGGACACAGTCCCCACTGTGTGACACAGCACATCGCACTACTGGGCCTTGTGAGACACTCAGGCTACAGGGACACAGTCCCCACTGTGTGACACAGCACATCGCACTACTGGGCCTTGTGAGACGCTCAGGCTACAGGGACACAGTCCCCACTGTGTGACAGCACATCGCACTACTGGGCCTTGTGAGACACTCAGGCTACAGGGACACAGTCCCCACTGTGTGACACAGCACATCGCACTACTGGGCCTTGTGAGACGCTCAGGCTACAGGGACACAGTCCCCACTGTGTGACACAGCACATCGCACTACTGGGCCTTGTGAGACACTCGGGCTACAGGGACACAGTCCCCACTGTGTGACACAGCACATCGCACTACTGGGCCTTGTGAGACACTCAGGCTACAGGGACACAGTCCCCACTGTGTGACACAGCACATCGCACTACTGGGCCTTGTGAGACACTCGGGCTACAGGGACACAGTCCCCACTGTGTGACACAGCACATCGCACTACTGGGCCTTGTGAGACACTCAGGCTACAGGGACACAGTCCCCACTGTGTGACACAGCACATCGCACTACTGGGCCTTGTGAGACACTCAGGCTACAGGGACACAATCCCCACTGTGTGACACAGCACATCGCACTACTGGGCCTTGTGAGACACTCAGGCTACAGGGACACAGTCCCCACTGTGTGACACAGCACATCGCACTACTGGGCCTTGTGAGACACTCAGGCTACAGGGACACAATCCCCACTGTGTGACACAGCACATCGCACTACTGGGCCTTGTGAGACACTCAGGCTACAGGGACACAGTCCCCACTGTGTGACACAGCACATCGCACTACTGGGCCTTGTGAGACACTCAGGCTACAGGGACACAGTCCCCACTGTGTGACACAGCACATCGCACTACTGGGCCTTGTGAGACACTCAGGCTACAGGGACACAATCCCCACTGTGTGACACAGCACATCGCACTACTGGGCCTTGTGAGACACTCGGGCTACAGGGACACAGTCCCCACTGTGTGACACAGCACATCGCACTACTGGGCCTTGTGAGACACTCAGGCTACAGGGACACAGTCCCCACTGTGTGACACAGCTCATCGCACTACTGGGCCTTGTGAGACACTCAGGCTACAGGGACACAGTCCCCACTGTGTGACACAGCTCATCGCATTACTGGGCCTTGTGAGACACTCAGGCTACAGGGACACAGTCCCCACTGTGTGACACAGCACATCGCACTACTGGGCCTTGTGAGACACTCAGGCTACAGGGACACAGTCCCCACTGTGTGACACAGCACATCGCACTACTGGGCCTTGTGAGACACTCAGGCTACAGGGACACAGTCCCCACTGTGTGACACAGCACATCGCACTACTGGGCCTTGTGAGACGCTCAGGCTACAGGGACACAGTCCCCACTGTGTGACAGCACATCGCACTACTGGGCCTTGTGAGACACTCAGGCTACAGGGACACAGTCCCCACTGTGTGACACAGCACATCGCACTACTGGGCCTTGTGAGACGCTCAGGCTACAGGGACACAGTCCCCACTGTGTGACACAGCACATCGCACTACTGGGCCTTGTGAGACACTCAGGCTACAGGGACACAATCCCCACTGTGTGACACAGCACATCGCACTACTGGGCCTTGTGAGACACTCGGGCTACAGGGACACAGTCCCCACTGTGTGACACAGCACATCGCACTACTGGGCCTTGTGAGACACTCAGGCTACAGGGACACAGTCCCCACTGTGTGACACAGCACATCGCACTACTGGGCCTTGTGAGACACTCAGGCTACAGGGACACAATCCCCACTGTGTGACACAGCACATCGCACTACTGGGCCTTGTGAGACACTCGGGCTACAGGGACACAGTCCCCACTGTGTGACACAGCACATCGCACTACTGGGCCTTGTGAGACACTCAGGCTACAGGGACACAATCCCCACTGTGTGACACAGCACATCGCACTACTGGGCCTTGTGAGACACTCAGGCTACAGGGACACAATCCCCACTGTGTGACACAGCACATCGCACTACTGGGCCTTGTGAGACACTCAGGCTACAGGGACACAGTCCCCACTGTGTGACACAGCACATCGCACTACTGGGCCTTGTGAGACACTCAGGCTACAGGGACACAATCCCCACTGTGTGACACAGCACATCGCACTACTGGGCCTTGTGAGACACTCAGGCTACAGGGACACAGTCCCCACTGTGTGACACAGCACATCGCACTACTGGGCCTTGTGAGACACTCAGGCTACAGGGACACAGTCCCCACTGTGTGACACAGCACATCGCACTACTGGGCCTTGTGAGACACTCAGGCTACAGGGACACAATCCCCACTGTGTGACACAGCACATCGCACTACTGGGCCTTGTGAGACACTCGGGCTACAGGGACACAGTCCCCACTGTGTGACACAGCACATCGCACTACTGGGCCTTGTGAGACACTCAGGCTACAGGGACACAGTCCCCACTGTGTGACACAGCTCATCGCACTACTGGGCCTTGTGAGACACTCAGGCTACAGGGACACAGTCCCCACTGTGTGACACAGCACATCGCACTACTGGGCCTTGTGAGACACTCAGGCTACAGGGACACAGTCCCCACTGTGTGACACAGCACATCGCACTACTGGGCCTTGTGAGACACTCAGGCTACAGGGACACAGTCCCCACTGTGTGACACAGCACATCGCACTACTGGGCCTTGTGAGACACTCAGGCTACAGGGACACAGTCCCCACTGTGTGACACAGCACATCGCACTACTGGGCCTTGTGAGACACTCAGGCTACAGGGACACAGTCCCCACTGTGTGACACAGCACATCGCACTACTGGGCCTTGTGAGACACTCAGGCTACAGGGACACAGTCCCCACTGTGTGACACAGCACATCGCATTACTGGGCCTTGTGAGACACTCAGGCTACAGGGACACAGTCCCCACTGTGTGACACAGCACATCGCACTACTGGGCCTTGTGAGACACTCAGGCTACAGGGACACAGTCCCCACTGTGTGACACAGCACATCGCACTACTGGGCCTTGTGAGACACTCAGGCTACAGGGACACAGTCCCCACTGTGTGACACAGCACATCGCACTACTGGGCCTTGTGAGACACTCAGGCTACAGGGACACAGTCCCCACTGTGTGACACAGCTCATCGCATTACTGGGCCTTGTGAGACACTCAGGCTACAGGGACACAGTCCCCACTGTGTGACACAGCACATCGCACTACTGGGCCTTGTGAGACACTCAGGCTACAGGGACACAGTCCCCACTGTGTGACACAGCACATCGCACTACTGGGCCTTGTGAGACACTCAGGCTACAGGGACACAGTCCCCACTGTGTGACACAGCACATCGCACTACTGGGCCTTGTGAGACACTCAGGCTACAGGGACACAGTCCCCACTGTGTGACACAGCACATCGCACTACTGGGCCTTGTGAGACACTCAGGCTACAGGGACACAATCCCCACTGTGTGACACAGCACATCGCACTACTGGGCCTTGTGAGACACTCAGGCTACAGGGACACAGTCCCCACTGTGTGACACAGCACATCGCACTACTGGGCCTTGTGAGACACTCAGGCTACAGGGACACAGTCCCCACTGTGTGACACAGCACATCGCACTACTGGGCCTTGTGAGACACTCAGGCTACAGGGACACAGTCCCCACTGTGTGACACAGCTCATCGCATTACTGGGCCTTGTGAGACACTCAGGCTACAGGGACACAGTCCCCACTGTGTGACACAGCACATCGCACTACTGGGCCTTGTGAGACACTCAGGCTACAGGGACACAGTCCCCACTGTGTGACACAGCACATCGCACTACTGGGCCTTGTGAGACACTCAGGCTACAGGGACACAGTCCCCACTGTGTGACACAGCACATCGCACTACTGGGCCTTGTGAGACACTCAGGCTACAGGGACACAGTCCCCACTGTGTGACACAGCACATCGCACTACTGGGCCTTGTGAGACACTCAGGCTACAGGGACACAATCCCCACTGTGTGACACAGCACATCGCACTACTGGGCCTTGTGAGACACTCAGGCTACAGGGACACAGTCCCCACTGTGTGACACAGCACATCGCACTACTGGGCCTTGTGAGACACTCAGGCTACAGGGACACAGTCCCCACTGTGTGACACAGCACATCGCACTACTGGGCCTTGTGAGACACTCAGGCTACAGGGACACAGTCCCCACTGTGTGTGACACAGCACATTCAGGCCTGAATGGGTTAATGATACACTGGTTTTAACCCCTTCCTGGCGCCAGTGCAGAGGCACCTGCTCGTACGAGTGGAGTCGTGATCGGGGAGGCTCGGTTCAGCACACTCACCAGACGGGCCTGGACAGTGCTCTGAGACTGCGAGAGAGACACCTGCAGCTCCTGCAGCAGAGTCTCCGAGGTCTGGACTTGAGACTGAAGGGCTGACACCTGACAGAGAGAGAGAGACACTCCAGGACATTAACACTGCACTGAGAGAGAGAGGGGTTAATACAGACACACTGACTGGACACTCCAGTACATGAACACTGCACTGAGAGAGAGAGGGGTTAATACAGACACACTGACTGGACACTCCAGTACATTAACACTGCACTGAGAGAGAGGGGTTAATACAGACACACTGACTGGACACTCCAGTACATTAACACTGCACTGAGAGAGAGAGGGGTTAATACACACACACTGACTGGACACTCCAGTACATTAACACTGCACTGAGAGAGAGAGAGGGGTTAATATAGACACACTGACTGGACACTCCAGTACATTAACACTGCACTGAGAGAGAGAGGGGTTAATACACACACACTGACTGGACACTCCAGTACATTAACACTGCACTGAGAGAGAGAGGGGTTAATACACACACACTGACTGGACACTCCAGTACATTAACACTGCACTGAGAGAGAGAGGGGTTAATACAGACACACTGACTGGACACTCCAGTACATTAACACTGCACTGAGAGAGAGAGGGGTTAATACAGACACACTGACTGGACACTCCAGTACATTAACACTGCACTGAGAGAGAGGGGTTAATACAGACACACTGACTGGACACTCCAGTACATTAACACTGCACTGAGAGAGAGAGGGGTTCATACAGACACACTGACTGGACACTCCAGTACATTAACACTGCACTGAGAGAGAGAGGGGTTCATACAGACCTGTTCTGCTGTCTGAGTTGTTGTACTTTCCAGCTCTTTCTCCAGTTCAGCCTTCTCCTCTCGAACCCGTGCTACGGCTGCCTGCAGCTCCACCACCTCAAGACAGAGCAGTGCTGATCAGTTCAGTACAGTACAGTCCAGCCCAGGAGAGACCAGTCCAGTCCAGTCCAGTACAGTACAGCCCAGGAGAGCCCAGTACAGTACAGTACAGCCCAGGAGAGCCCAGTACAGTCCAGTACAGCCCAGGGGAGCCCAGTACAGTCCAGTACAGTACAGCCCAGGAGAGCCCAGTACAGTCCAGTACAGCCCAGGAGAGCCCAGTACAGCCCAGGAGAGCCCAGTCCAGTCCAGTACAGCCCAGGGGAGCCCAGTACAGTCCAGTACAGCCCAGGGGAGACCAGTACAGTACAGTACAGCCCAGGGGAGCCCAGTCCAGTCCAGTACAGCCCAGGGGAGCCCAGTCCAGTCCAGTACAGTCCAGTACAGCCCAGGGGAGCCCAGGGGAGCCCAGGGGAGCCCAGTTCAGTCCAGTACAGCCCAGGGGAGCCCAGGGGAGCCCAGTCCAGTCCAGTACAGTACAGCGCAGGAGAGCCCAGTACAGTCCAGTACAGCCCAGGGGAGCCCAGTCCAGTCCAGTACAGTACAGCGCAGGAGAGCCCAGTACAGTCCAGTACAGCCCAGGGGAGCCCAGTCCAGTCCAGTACAGTACAGCCCAGGAGAGCCCAGTCCAGTCCAGTACAGCCCAGGAGAGCCCAGGAGAGCCCAGGAGAGCCCAGTCCAGTCCAGTACAGCCCAGGAGAGCCCAGAAGAGCCCAGTACAGTACAGTCCAGAAGAGCCCATGGCAGCCCAGTCCAGCCCAGGGGAGCCCAGTACCTGCGCGGTGGTGCTCTCCCAGTCGGCGTGCGGGACGAGCCTGTGGCCGGGGGGGGGCAGGTAGATGGCCTCGGGGACGAGGGTGCCGGTGGAGACCAGCGAGGCGGTGTCGTCCTGCGGGGGGGGGCGGCGGGGCAGCGAGGGGGTGTCCAGCGAGAAGGAGGACAGCGAGGACGTGTCGCAGTGCTGGGAGAAGTATCCCTCAGGGTCCGGCTCCGGGTCCGGCTCCGGGTCCGGCTCCCCGCGCTGGGACTGGGGCTCCACACTGCTGGACACCACCTTGTCCCTCACAGAGGACCTGAGAGCAGGAGACACCTGAGAGAGAGACAGGTTAATACACTGACTGGACACTCCAGTACAGGAACACTGCACTGAGAGAGAGGGGTTAATACAGACACACTGACTGGACACTCCAGTACATTAACACTGCACTGAGAGAGAGAGAGGGGTTAATACAGACACACTGACTGGACACTCCAGTACATTAACACTGCACTGAGAGAGAGAGGGGTTCATACACACACACTGACTGGACACTCCAGTACATTAACACTGCACTGAGAGAGAGAGGGGTTCATACAGACACACTGACTGGACACTCCAGTACATTAACACTGCACTGAGAGAGAGGGGTTAATACACACACACTGACTGGACACTCCAGTACATTAACACTGCACTGAGAGAGAGGGGGGTTAATACACACACACTGACTGGACACTCCAGTACATTAACACTGCACTGAGAGAGAGAGGGGTTAATACAGACACACTGACTGGACACTCCAGTACATTAACACTGCACTGAGAGAGAGGGGTTAATACAGACACACTGACTGGACACTCCAGTACATTAACACTGCACTGAGAGAGAGAGGGGGGTTAATACAGACACACTGACTGGACACTCCAGTACATTAACACTGCACTGAGAGAGAGAGAGGGGTTAATACAGACACACTGACTGGACACTCCAGTACATTAACACTACACTGAGAGAGAGAGGGGTTAATACACACACTGACTGGACACTCCAGTACATTAACACTGCACTGAGAGAGAGAGGGGTTCATACAGACACACTGACTGGACACTAGAGTACATTAACACTGCGCTGAGAGAGAGGGGTTAATACACACACTGACTGGACACTCCAGTACATTAACACTGCACTGAGAGAGAGGGGGGTTCATACAGACACACTGACTGAACACTCCAGTACAGTAACACTGCACTGAGAGAGAGAGAGGGGTTAATACAGACACACTGACTGGACACTCCAGTACATTAACACTGCACTGAGAGAGAGAGAGGGGTTAATACACACACACTGACTGGACACTCCAGTACATTAACACTGCACTGAGAGAGAGAGGGGTTAATACAGACACACTGACTGGACACTCCAGTACATTAACACTGCACTGAGAGAGAGAGGGGTTCATACAGACACACTGACTGGACACTCCAGTACATTAACACTGCACTGAGAGAGAGAGGGGTTCATACAGACACACTGACTGGACACTCCAGTACATTAACACTGCACTGAGAGAGAGAGGGGTTAATACAGACACACTGACTGGACACTCCAGTACATTAACACTGCACTGAGAGAGAGAGGGGTTAATACAGACACACTGACTGGACACTCCAGTACATGAACACTGCACTGAGAGAGAGAGGGGTTAATACAGACACACTGACTGGACACTCCAGTACATTAACACTGCACTGAGAGAGAGGGGGGTTAATACAGACACACTGACTGGACACTCCAGTACATTAACACTGCACTGAGAGAGAGAGGGGTTAATACAGACACACTGACTGGACACTCCAGTACATTAACACTGCACTGAGAGAGAGAGGGGTTAATACACACACACTGACTGGACACTCCAGTACATTAACACTGCACTGAGAGAGAGAGGGGTTAATACACACACACTGACTGGACACTCCAGTACATTAACACTGCACTGAGAGAGAGAGGGGTTAATACACACACACTGACTGGACACTCCAGTACATTAACACTGCACTGAGAGAGAGAGGGGTTAATAGACACACACTGACTGGACACTCCAGTACATTAACACTGCACTGAGAGAGAGAGGGGTTCATACACACACACTGACTGGACACTCCAGTACATTAACACTGCACTGAGAGAGAGAGAGGGGTTAATACAGACACACTGACTGGACACTCCAGTACACTAACACTGCACTGAGAGAGAGAGGGGTTAATACAGACACACTGACTGGACACTCCAGTACATTAACACTGCACTGAGAGAGAGGGGGGTTAATACACACACACTGACTGGACACTCCAGTACATTAACACTGCACTGAGAGAGAGAGGGGTTAATACAGACACACTGACTGGACACTCCAGTACATTAACACTGCACTGATAGAGAGAGGGGTCAATACAGACACACTGACTGGACACTCCAGTACAGGAACACTGCACTGAGAGAGAGAGGGGTTAATACAGACACACTGACTGGACACTCCAGTACATTAACACTGCACTGAGAGAGAGAGGGGTTAATACAGACACACTGACTGGACACTCCAGTACATTAACACTGCACTGAGAGAGAGAGGGGTTCATACAGACACACTGACTGGACACTCCAGTACATTAACACTGCACTGAGAGAGAGGGGGGTTAATACACACACACTGACTGGACACTCCAGTACATTAACACTGCACTGAGAGAGAGAGGGGTTAATACAGACACACTGACTGGACACTCCAGTACATGAACACTGCACTGAGAGAGAGAGGGGTTAATACACACACACTGACTGGACACTCCAGTACATGAACACTGCACTGAGAGAGAGAGGGGTTAATACAGACACACTGACTGGACACTCCAGTACATTAACACTGCACTGAGAGAGAGAGGGGTTAATACAGACACACTGACTGGACACTCCAGTACATGAACACTGCACTGAGAGAGAGAGAGGGGGGTTAATACACACACACTGACTGGACACTCCAGTACATTAACACTGCACTGAGAGAGAGATACAGATAATAATAATATTAATAATAATATTAATAATAACAACAATAACAATAATAACTGACTGACCTTGTCACTGCTCTGGGACTTCCAGTGAGCACACTCAGACTGAAGCATGGCGATCCGAGACTCGTACTGACACACCGTCTCTGAAAGAGCAGGCAGGCTCTGACAACAGCAGTCAGCTGGGTGTCTGACACTACAGTACAGCTTGCTCCCCACCCCCACCCCTCTCTGTGTACAGTAGTGTCTCCTGTCCTGACTGGAGTGTCAGCCAGCTGTGTCTTGAGAGCAGTCAGGGTATCAGCTTGTTCCCCACCCCCACCCCTCTCTGTGTACAGTAGTGTCTCCTGTCCTGACTGGTTTCTCACCCAGCTGTGTCTGGAGAGCAGTCAGGGCATCAGCTTGTTCCCCACCCCCACCCCTCTCTGTGTACAGTAGTGTCTCGGGCCGCGCGGCCAGGCTCACCCTTCATGGCAGCCTGCAGGGACGACAGCTCCTCCTGGCAGCAGCGCTGGACTTCGGCTACGGCCTCCTGCTTCGTCAGCTCGCAGATCGTCGCCACGCCCTGCATGTGCTCCAGCTGCGATCGGGCATCGGCTAGCTGGGCCTGGAGACTGGCTACCTGCTCTGTGTCAGAGAAAGGGGAGTTAAACACAACATAACACATCTCCTGTGAGCCCGTCTCTCAATAATAATACAGTGTGTGATCTCCTGTCCCAGCCTGAGGAACAGACAGTGAGCCCGTCTCTCAATAATAATAATAATACAGTGTGTGATCTCCTGTCCCAGCCTGAGGAACAGACAGTGAGCCTGTCTCTCAATAATAATAATACAGTGTGTGATCTCCTGTCCCAGCCTGAGGAACAGACAGTGAGCCCGTCTCTCAATAATAATAATACAGTGTGTGATCTCCTGTCCCAGCCTGAGGAACAGACAGTGAGCCTGTCTCTCAATAATAATAATACAGTGTGTGATCTCCTGTCCCAGCCTGAGGAACAGACAGTGAGCCTGTCTCTCAATAATAATAATACAGTGTGTGATCTCCTGTCCCAGCCTGAGGAACAGACAGTGAGCCTGTCTCTCAATAATAATAATACAGTGTGTGATCTCCTGTCCCAGCCTGAGGAACAGACAGTGAGCCTGTCTCTCAATAATAATAATACAGTGTGTGATCTCCTGTCCCAGCCTGAGGAACAGACAGTGAGCCTGTCTCTCAATAATAATAATACAGTGTGTGATCTCCTGTCCCAGCCTGAGGAACAGACAGTGAGCCCGTCTCTCAATAATAATAATACAGTGTGTGATCTCCTGTCCCAGCCTGAGGAACAGACAGTGAGCCTGTCTCTCAATAATAATAATACAGTGTGTGATCTCCTGTCCCAGCCTGAGGAACAGACAGTGAGCCTGTCTCTCAATAATAATAATACAGTGTGTGATCTCCTGTCCCAGCCTGAGGAACAGACAGTGAGCCTGTCTCTCAATAATAATAATACAGTGTGTGATCTCCTGTCCCAGCCTGAGGAACAGACAGTGAGCCTGTCTCTCAATAATAATAATACAGTGTGTGATCTCCTGTCCCAGCCTGAGGAACAGACAGTGAGCCCGTCTCTCAATAATAATAATACAGGTGTGATCTCCTGTCCCAGCCTGAGGAACAGACAGTGAGCCCGTCTCTCAATAATAATAATACAGTGTGTGATCTCCTGTCCCAGCCTGAGGAACAGACAGTGAGCCTGTCTCTCAATAATAATAATACAGTGTGTGATCTCCTGTCAGCCTGAGGAACAGACAGTGAGCCTGTCTCTCAATAATAATAATACAGTGTGATCTCCTGTCCCAGCCTGAGGAACAGACAGTGAGCCTGTCTCTCAATAATAATAATACAGTGTGTGATCTCCTGTCCCAGCCTGAGGAACAGACAGTGAGCCCGTCTCTCAATAATAATAATACAGTGTGTGATCTCCTGTCCCAGCCTGAGGAACAGACAGTGAGCCTGTCTCTCAATAATAATAATACAGTGTGTGATCTCCTGTCCCAGCCTGAGGAACAGACAGTGAGCCCGTCTCTCAATAATAATAATACAGTGTGTGATCTCCTGTCCCAGCCTGAGGAACAGACAGTGAGCCTGTCTCTCAATAATAATAATACAGTGTGTGATCTCCTGTCCCAGCCTGAGGAACAGACAGTGAGCCCGTCTCTCAATAATAATAATACAGTGTGTGATCTCCTGTCCCAGTCTGAGGAACAGACAGTGAGTCCGTCTCTCAATAATAATAATACAGTGTGTGATCTCCTGTCCCAGCCTGAGGAACAGACAGTGAGCCTGTCTCTCAATAATAATAATACAGTGTGTGATCTCCTGTCCCAGCCTGAGGAACAGACAGTGAGCCCGTCTCTCAATAATAATAATACAGTGTGTGATCTCCTGTCCCAGCCTGAGGAACAGACAGTGAGCCCGTCTCTCAATAATAATAATACAGTGTGTGATCTCCTGTCCCAGCCTGAGGAACAGACAGTGAGCCCGTCTCTCAATAATAATAATACAGTGTGTGATCTCCTGTCCCAGCCTGAGGAACAGACAGTGAGCCTGTCTCTCAATAATAATAATACAGTGTGTGATCTCCTGTACCAGCCTGAGGAACAGACAGTGAGCCTGTCTCTCAATAATAATAATACAGTGTGTGATCTCGTGTCCCAGCCTGAGGAACAGACAGTGAGCCTGTCTCTCAATAATAATAATACAGTGTGTGATCTCCTGTCCCAGCCTCAGGAACAGACAGTGAGCCTGTCTCTCAATAATAATAATACAGTGTGTGATCTCCTGTCCCAGTCTGAGGAACAGACAGTGAGCCTGTCTCTCAATAATAATAATACAGTGTGTGATCTCCTGTCCCAGCCTGAGGAACAGACAGTGAGTCTGTCTCTCAGTAATAATAATACAGTGTGTGATCTCCTGTCCCAGCCTGAGGAACAGACAGTGAGCCTGTCTCTCAATAATAATAATAAAATAATAAAATAATAATAATAATAATAATAATACTACAGTGTGATCTCCTGTCTCTCAGTAATGCTCCATATGTTTGTGATTAGATGTCTCTTGAATGTGATAGAGAGGAAGATACAGTTACACGCGTGTAACATCACAGCGTCCACACACACGCGTGGAGCAGTCTGGACAAACGCAGGACAGCCGTGGGCCCCCCTGCACACAGCGAGCCCCAAGATCAGTGGGCTGGGTGAAGCTCGGTTCGGTTCGGGCCCGGGCGGCTCGGAGACGCCCCCCTGCTCCCTGCTCCCAGCACTCTTCCTGTACAGACCTGCCCCGGTTAGCAGTCTCTTCACAGCCAGATGGTGGTTTTGATTTTAATTAAGCGCGTTTATTTAATAAAGCACGGCGATCACGTCCCACTGAAAACTTTCCATTATTCTTCCGTTTGTTAATAAAAACACGCGAGAGCGGAGTTAGGAAACACGACTTGGGTCCTTTTTAAAAAACGAGTCGGCAAAACTTTTTTTAAAGTTTCTCTCCGAGCGACGTGTGCTGTTCCCGCCCCCGCGACAGCGCGCCTCCGCCGCCGGCCGGCGGGGCCCCCGGGGCGGACGCGGCCGTCAGGCGACGCCGAGGCTCCCCGGGGGCCGGCAGGCCTCGCTGCGCGACCGGGACCGGGACCGCCACTCACCGGCTGCCGCTGCTGGAGGGGTGTCGCTGGGCTGCGTCTCCTCCATCCCCTCACCATGCCTCCGCACCCTTCCCCGAAATCAAGAAGCACTCTCGTGTGGAGAGCTTTCTCCCCCACGAACACGTTATTGCACAGACGGGGAGGTTCCCGGCGCCCTGCAGGAAGAGAAAGCGATGGCGGGCAGGGACAGCTCTCTCCTACAGCGACAACCTCAAGGCGTCAGGAAATGTCAATCCAGCCGAGCCTACGGAAATTACTTAAGACATCCTTCCTCTCAGCCCGCAACCGGGGCAGGCCGGGCCGGCACCTGTTGCGCAGCCGACCTTCGTGAATACGGAAGGGTCGGTTTTGGAGGATATTTACGACAACAGCGTACGGGAGGTCAGCCGTACACGCTCAAGAGCGCAGTGTTAGGAGTTTCGCCGTCTTACAAGCCTGACTAAGTCCAGACCGTTCTAGTGGCCATTTTAGCCGGTCAAACATGTTCACACACCCACCCAACTGAACTAGGTACCACTAAACCCTTCCCAAGATGGCGGCCATATTTTCGCGTGCGTGGTACTGACGTCACAACCTGCATCCCATCTATAATCTGAGCTAAATTGAAGTCTTCTCATCTGTCTCTCTGCTTGGATCAGTGCTTTGTGTTAAACTGAGTGTGAGACAGCGTGTCTCTGCTGGGATCAGTGTGTGTGTTAAACTGAGTGTGAGACAGTGTCTCTGCTGGGATCAGTGTGTGTGTTAAACTGAGTGTGAGACAGTGTCTCTGCTGGGATCAGTGTGTGTGTTAAACTGAGTGTGAGACAGTGTCTCTGCTGGGATCAGTGTGTGTTAAACTAAGTGTATGTAGTGTATGCTGTGTGTGTGTAGTGTGTGGTGTGTGTGTACTGTATGCTGTGTGTGTGGTGTGTGGTGTGTGTGTACTGTATGCTGTGTGTGTGGTATGTGTGTACTGTATGCTGTGTGTGTGGTGTGTGTGTACTGTATGCTGTGTGTGTGTGGTTTGTAGTGTGTGTGTGGTGTTTGTACAGATGTGATACTCAGTAAACAGATTTCCTCTCACTTCTGCTTTTTCACATGAAATAACATCCTGATTGTGCCTCCTCCAGACCTCTCTCTGCCTGTCTCTCTTTACGTGTCTCTCTCTCTGCCTGTCTCTCTTTACATGTGTCCCTCTCTCTGCCTGTCTCTCTTTACGTGTCCCTCTCTCTGCCTGTCTCTTTCTTTACATGTCTCTGTCTCTCTCAATGTCTCTCTGTCCCTCTCATGCCCTGTCTCTCTCTGCTCCTGTGTTTCTCTCTCTTCATGTTTGCTGACTGACTGCACCTGTCTCTCTCTCTCTGTGTCTCTTTCTGCGCCTGTCTGCCTCCTCCCCTCGAGCTGCGTGACGTTGCCTGTCTCTCTTCCTCTCTCTCCTCCTGTCGCTCTGTCTCTCAATCACTCTGAGAAACATGCTGCTCCAATGGACTCTCTACCTTGGCATCTTCTGCACAATCAAAGGCACACGGGCAGAGAATCTGACTACCACAGGTAAGAGACGACATTTCATCTGTACACACACACAGAGCCAGCGTGAGACTCTATATCATAACTGTACACACACAGCGCCAGCGTGAGACACTAGATCATAACTGTACACACACACAGAGCCAGCGTGAGACTCTATATCATAACTGTACACACACAGCGCCAGCGTGAGACTCTAGATCATAACTGTACACACACACAGAGCCAGCGTGAGACAATAGATCATAACTGTACACACACACACAGCGCCAGCGTGAGACTCTATATCATAACTGTACACACACAGAGCCAGCGTGAGACTCTAGATCATAACTGTACACACATACAGAGCCAGCCTGAGACTCTATATCATAACTGTACACACACACACAGAGCCAGCGTGAGACTCTATATCATAACTGTACACACACACAGAGCCAGCCTGAGACTCTATATCATAACTGTACACACACACACAGAGCCAGCTCGAGACTCTAGGTCATAACTGTACACACACAGAGCCAGCGTGAGACTCTAGATCATAACTGTACACACACACAGAGCCAGCTCGAGACTCTAGATCATAACTGTACACACACACAGAGCCAGCCTGAGACTCTATATCATAACTGTACACACACACACAGAGCCAGCGTGAGACTCTAGATCATAACTGTACACACACACAGAGCCAGCCTGAGACTCTATATCATAACTGTACACACACAGCGCCAGCGTGAGACACTAGATCATAACTGTACACACACACAGAGCCAGCGTGAGACTCTAGGTCATAACTGTACACACACACAGAGCCAGCTCGAGACTCTAGGTCATAACTGTACACACACAGAGCCAGCGTGAGACTCTAGATCATAACTGTACACACACACAGAGCCAGCTCGAGACTCTAGATCATAACTGTACACACACACAGAGCCAGCTCGAGACTCTAGATCATAACTGTACACACACACAGAGCCAGCGTGAGACACTAGATCATAACTGTACACACACAGCGCCAGCGTGAGACTCTAGATCATAACTGTACACACACACAGCGCCAGCCTGAGACTCTAGATCATAACTGTACACACACACAGCGCCAGCGTGAGACTCTAGATCATAACTGTACAATCACAAAGTGCCGGCATGAGACTCTAGATCATAACTGTACACACACACAGAGCCAGTGTGAGACTCTAGATCATAACTGTACACACACACAGAGCCAGCGTGAGACTCTAGATCATAACTGTACACACACAGTGCCAGCGTGAGACACTAGATCATAACTGTACACACACACAGCGCCAGCGTGAGACTCTAGATCATAACTGTACACACACAGAGCCAGCGTGAGACTCTAGATCATAACTGTACACACAGAGCCAGCGTGAGACTCTAGATCATAACTGTACACACACACAGCGCCAGCGTGAGACTCTAGATCATAACTTTACACACACACAGAGCCAGCGTGAGACTCTAGATCATAACTGTACACACACACAGCGCCAGCGTGAGACTCTAGATTCTAGTCCAGAAAAAGGACATATTAGTGTGCTGTAGTTGACAAATACGTATTTCCCGACAGGATCTTAATAACCAGAAGCTTGTTTTTGCTGTAATTAGGCGAGAAGACTGTTCCTTCCGGGGGTATATCTGGCTCTGGCACGTCCTCTCGTGTCCCCAGAGACCTCAGAAACGCAGTTTCAGTTTGAATACCAACCCAGCTGTCCCTCTGCATCTGCAGCAACACTGAGATCAAGAACAACATCATTTCATTCTTCTAGTCCCTGCAAACTCTACTTAACCGACACAGCCCAGTCACAGGGCTCCAGACTCTTCTAGTCCCTGTGGACTCCAGCACACTGACACAGCCCAGTCACAGGCTCCAGACTCTTCTAGTCCCTGTGGAGTCCAGCACACTGACACAGCCCAGTCACAGGGCTCTAGACTCTTCTAGTCCCTGTGGAGTCCAGCACACTGACACAGCCCAGTCACAGGCTCCAGACTCTTCTAGTCCCTGTGGAGTCCAGCACACTGACACAGCCCAGTCACAGGCTCTAGACTCTTCTAGTCCCTGTGGAGTCCAGCACACTGACACACAGCCCAGTCACAGGCTCTAGACTCTTCTAGTCCCTGTGGAGTCCAGCACACTGACACAGCCCAGTCACAGGCTCTAGACTCTTCTAGTCCCTGTGGAGTCCAGCACACTGACACAGCCCAGTCACAGGCTCCAGACTCTTCTAGTCCCTGTGGAGTCCAGCACACTGACACAGCCCAGTCACAGGCTCTAGACTCTTCTAGTCCCTGTGGAGTCCGGGACACTGACACAGCCCAGTCACAGGGCTCTAGACTCTTCTAGTCCCTGTGGAGTCCAGCACACTGACACAGCCCAGTCACAGGGCTCTAGACTCCTCTAGTCCCTGTGGAGTCCAGCACACTGACACAGCCCAGTCACAGGGCTCTAGACTCTTCTAGTCCCTGTGGAGTCCAGCACACTGACACAGCCCAGTCACAGGCTCCAGACTCTTCTAGTCCCTGTGGAGTCCAGCACACTGACACAGACCAGTCACAGGGCTCTAGACTCTTCTAGTCCCTGTGGAGTCCAGCACACTGACACAGCCCAGTCACAGGCTCTAGACTCTTCTAGTCCCTGTGGAGTCCAGCACACTGACACAGCCCAGTCACAGGCTCTAGACTCTTCTAGTCCCTGTGGAGTCCAGCACACTGACACAGCCCAGTCACAGGCTCTAGACTCTTCTAGTCCCTGTGGAGTCCAGCACACTGACACAGCCCAGTCACAGGCTCCAGACTCTTCTAGTCCCTGTGGAGTCCAGCACACTGACACAGCCCAGTCACAGGCTCTAGACTCTTCTAGTCCCTGTGGAGTCCAGCACACTGACACAACCCAGTCACAGGCTCTAGACTCTTCTAGTCCCTGTGGAGTCCAGCACACTGACACAGCCCAGTCACAGGCTCCAGACTCTTCTAGTCCCTGTGGAGTCCAGCACACTGACACAGCCCAGTCACAGGCTCCAGACTCTTCTAGTCCCTGTGGAGTCCAGCACACTGACACAGCCCAGTCACAGGCTCTAGACTCTTCTAGTCCCTGTGGAGTCCAGCACACTGACACAGCCCAGTCACAGGCTCCAGACTCTTCTAGTCCCTGTGGAGTCCAGGACACTGACACAGCCCAGTCACAGGCTCCAGACTCTTCTAGTCCCTGTGGAGTCCAGGACACTGACACAGCCCAGTCACAGGGCTCTAGACTCTTCTAGTCCCTGTGGAGTCCAGCACACTGACACAGCCCAGTCACAGGGCTCTAGACTCTTCTAGTCCCTGTGGAGTCCAGCACACTGACACAGCCCAGTCACAGGCTCCAGACTCTTCTAGTCCCTGTGGAGTCCAGGACACTGACACAGCCCAGTCACAGGCTCTAGACTCTTCTAGTCCCTGTGGAGTCCAGCACACTGACACACAGCCCAGTCACAGGCTCTAGACTCTTCTAGTCCCTGTGGAGTCCAGCACACTGACACAGCCCAGTCACAGGGCTCTAGACTCTTCTAGTCCCTGTGGAGTCCAGCACACTGACACAGCCCAGTCACAGGCTCTAGACTCTTCTAGTCCCTGTGGAGTCCAGCACACTGACACAGCCCAGTCACAGGGCTCCAGACTCTTCTAGTCCCTGTGGAGTCCAGCACACTGACACAGCCCAGTCACAGGCTCTAGACTCTTCTAGTCCCTGTGGAGTCCAGCACACTGACACAGCCCAGTCACAGGCTCTAGACTCTTCTAGTCCCTGTGGAGTCCAGCACACTGACACAGCCCAGTCACAGGCTCTAGACTCTTCTAGTCCCTGTGGAGTCCAGTACACTGACACAGCCCAGTCACAAGCTCTAGACTCTTCTAGTCCCTGTGGAGTCCAGCACACTGACACAGCCCAGTCACAGGGCTCTAGACTCTTCTAGTCCCTGTGGAGTCCAGGACACTGACACAGCCCAGTCACAGGGCTCTAGACTCTTCTTGTCTTATGACTCATTTAATTTATGTTGTAGTTTTACCTTGGTAAATATATTTTGTTTTTTACAGACTCATCTAGTCCTGAAAATTACACCACAGTCAACAACAGCACTCAGAAATTAGTAAATGGTAAAGTTAATTTAACCCCTCTCTCTCAGTGCAGTGTTAATGTACTGGAGTGTCCAGTCAGTGTGTGTGTATTAACCCCTCTCTCTCAGTGCAGTGTTAATGTACTGGAGTGTCCAGTCAGTGTGTGTGTATTAACCCCTCTCTCTCTCAGTGCAGTGTTAAGGTACTGGAGTGTCCAGTCAGTGTGTCTGTATTAACCCCTCTCTCTCTCAGTGCAGTGTTAATGTACTGGAGTGTCCAGTCAGTGTGTGTGTATTAACCCCTCTCTCTCTCAGTGCAGTGTTAATGTACTGGAGTGTCCAGTCAGGGTGTCTGTATTAACCCCTCTCTCTCAGTGCAGTGTTAATGTACTGGAGTGTCCAGTCAGTGTGTCTGTATTAACCCCTCTCTCTCAGTGCAGTGTTAATGTACTGGAGTGTCCAGTCAGTGTGTGTGTATTAACCCCTCTCTCTCTCAGTGCAGTGTTAATGTGTTTACTGATGCTGGACTGTGTGTGTGTGTGTGTGTGTGTGTGTGTGTGTGTGTGTGTGTGTGTGTGTGTGTGTGTGTGTGTGTGTGTGTGTGTGTGTGTGTGTGTGTGTGTGTGTGTGCACTCAGTCTCTGTGTCCACAGTCGCCCTGCCTCGGTCCCGACCCGACTGGATCCTGCTGGTCACCCCTGGCTGTGCTCTTGTCCTGGGTGTCTTCCTGTTCAGCCTGCTGGTGTCCCTGCAGAGGAGAACTGGTCAGTGAGTGAGGTCAGGGGTCAACACCACAGACAAGGGTCTGTCCTCTTCATCAGCGGGGTGATGAGGGAGGGGAGCCTGTCTGCTCTTCCTCTCTGCAGGCAGTGATGATGATGATGATGATGGTGATGATGATGAGGGAGAGTGACCTGTGTCAGACAGGAGGCTGTCTGCTCTTCCTCTCTGTAGGCAGCGATGATGATGATGAGGGAGGGTTACCTGTGTCAGACAGGAGCCTGTCTGCTCTTCCTCTCTGCAGGCAGTGATGATGATGATGATGATGATGAGGGAGAGTGACCTGTGTTAGACAGGAGTCTTTCTGCTTTTCGTCTCTGCAGGCAGTGATGATGATGATGATGATGATAGAGGAGTTTCTGCTCTGTCTTGTTCCAGAGCTGAGGAAGAGGGCGGCTCTGAACAGGAGGAGACGACTGAACGAGGCCCTGAAGTTCGGCCACAGGTGCAGAACACACACAGCACTACCACTCTCCAGCTATATAGCGCCTTTCACCCTGCACTCCACTGATGAGAGACCCTTGGTCACCCCCCTGCAGGGCAACCCCACCTTGTCCTGGGATCTGTACTGACCAGCAGTCAGGACACCCCTACTCTTACTGACAGTGTCCTGGGATCTGTACTGACCAGCGGACTGGACACCCCTACTCTTACTGACAGTGTCCTGGGGTCTGTACTGACCAGCGGACTGGACACCCCTACTCTTACTGACAGTGTCCTGGGATCTGTACTGACCAGCGGACTGGACACCCCTACTCTTACTGACAGTGTCCTGGGGTCTGTACTGACCAGCGGACTGGACACCCCTACTCTTACTGACAGTGTCCTTGGATCTGTACTGACCAGCGGACTGGACACCCCTACTCTTACTGACAGTGTCCTGGGATCTGTACTGACCAGCGGACTGGACACCCCTACTCTTACTGACAGTGTCCTGGGATCTGTACTGACCGGTGGACTGGACACCCCTACTCTTACTGACAGTGTCCTGGGATCTGTACTGACCAGCGGACTGGACACCCCTACTCTTACTGACAGTGTCCTGGGATCTGTACTGACCAGCGGACTGGACACCCCTACTCTTACTGACAGTGTCCTGGGATCTGTACTGACCAGCGGACTGGACACCCCTACTCTTACTGACGGTGTCCTGGGATCTGTACTGACCAGCAGACTGGACACCCCTACTCTTACTGACGGTGTCCTGGGATCTGTACTGACCAGCAGTCAGGACACCCCTACTCTTACTGACAGTGTCCTGGGATCTGTACTGACCAGCGGACTGGACACCCCTACTCTTACTGACAGTGTCCTGGGATCTGTACTGACCAGTGGACTGGACACCCCTACTCTTACTGACGGTGTCCTGGGATCTGTACTGACCAGCGGACTGGACACCCCTACTCTTACTGACAGTGTCCTGGGATCTGTACTGACCAGTGGACTGGACACCCCTACTCTTACTGACAGTGTCCTGGGATCTGTACTGACCAGCAGTCAGGACACCCCTACTCTTACTGACAGTGTCCTGGGATCTGTACTGACCAGCGGACTGGACACCCCTACTCTTACTGACAGTGTCCTGGGATCTGTACTGACCAGCGGACTGGACACCCCTACTCTTACTGACAGTGTCCTGGGATCTGTACTGACCAGCGGACTGGACACCCCTACTCTTACTGACAGTGTCCTGGGATCTGTACTGACCAGTGGACTGGACACCCCTACTCTTACTGACAGTGTCCTGGGATCTGTACTGACCAGCGGACTGGACACCCCTACTCTTACTGACAGTGTCCTGGGGTCTGTACTGACCGGCGGACTGGACACCCCTACTCTTACTGACAGTGTCCTGGGATCTGTACTGACCGGTGGACTGGACACCCCTACTCTTACTGACAGTGTCCTGGGATCTGTACTGACCAGCGGACTGGACACCCCTACTCTTACTGACAGTGTCCTGGGATCTGTACTGACCAGCGGACTGGACACCCCTACTCTTACTGACAGTGTCCTGGGGTCTGTACTGACCAGCGGACTGGACACCCCTACTCTTACTGACAGTGTCCTTGGATCTGTACTGACCAGCGGACTGGACACCCCTACTCTTACTGACAGTGTCCTGGGATCTGTACTGACCAGCGGACTGGACACCCCTACTCTTACTGACAGTGTCCTGGGATCTGTACTGACCAGTGGACTGGACACCCCTACTCTTACTGACAGTGTCCTCACTTTTCTTGTCTTTATTAACCCCTCTCTCTCTCAGTGTACTGTAGTGTCCAGTGGGTCTGTATTAACCCCTCTCTCTCTCAGTGTACTGTAGTGTCCAGTGGGTCTGTATTAACCCCTCTCTCTCAGTGTACTGTAGTGTCCAGTGGGTCTGTATTAACCCCTTTCTCTCAGTGTACTGTAGTGTCCAGTGGGTCTGTATTAACCCCTCTCTCAGTGTAATGTACTGTCCAGTGGGTCTGTATTAACCCCTCTCTCTCAGTGTACTGTAGTGTCCAGTATTTGAGGACTGATCACATTTCAATATGTCAACATCGTTTCAGGCAACAGCACAACACCAGCTCCAACCACAACAGAAACACCATGAATGGCACCTCTCCAGGTGAGCAGACACATTTTATTATCTCTATTTTACGGATATCCCAGAAAAGAAGAAGAATACCGTCGATGATGTAGAAACACCTCCTCTGTGAGACAGCAGCTGTGCTGTCTGTCCTGGTGTCCAGACTCTCTGTCTTTCTCAGTGCTGTCGAAGGCTTCACTGGACAACCTCTCCTACGAGAACGTCGATGTGACCATCTACTCCAATGACTTCCCAGAACCTAATGATTATCTGACTGCTGATGATGGTGAGTCCAGCAACGTTTCTTCTGTGTCTCTCAGTTAATGTACTAGAGTGTCCAGTCAGGGTGTCTGTATTAACCCCTCTCTCTCTCAGTGCAGTGTTAATGTACTGGAGTGTCCAGTCAGTGTGTGTATTAACCCCTCTCTCTCTCAGTGCAGTGTTAATGTACTGGAGTGTCCAGTCAGTGTGTCTGTATTAACCCCTCTCTCTCTCAGTGCAGTGTTAATGTACTGGAGTGTCCAGTCAGTGTGTCTGTATTAACCCCTCTCTCTCTCAGTGCAGTGTTAATGTACTGGAGTGTCCAGTCAGTGTGTGTGTATTAACCCCTCTCTCTCTCTCAGTGCAGTGTTAATGTACTGGAGTGTCCAGTCACTGTGTTTGTATTAACCCCTCTCTCTCAGTGCAGTGTTAATGTACTGGAGTGTCCAGTCAGTGTGTGTGTATGAACCCCCCTCTCTCTCAGTGCAGTGTTAATGTACTGGAGTTTCCAGTCAGTGTGTGTGTATTAACCCCTCTCTCTCTCAGTGCAGTGTTCATGTACTGGAGTGTCCAGTCAGTGTGTCTGTATTAACCCCTCTCTCTCAGTGCAGTGTTAATGTACTGGAGTGTCCAGTCAGTGTGTGTATTAACCCCTCTCTCTCTCTCTCAGTGCAGTGTTCATGTACTGGAGTGTCCAGTCAGTGTGTGTGTATTAGCACCCCTCTCTCTCAGTGCAGTGTTAATGTACTGGAGTGTCCAGTTAGTGTGTCTGTATTAACCCCTCTCTCTCTCAGTGCAGTGTTAATGTACTGGAGTGTCCAGTCAGTGTGTGTGTATTAACCCCCCTCTCTCTCAGTGCAGTGTTAGTGTACTGGAGTGTCCAGTCAGTGTGTGTGTATTAACCCCTCTCTCTCTCAGTGCAGTGTTAATGTACTGGAGTGTCCAGTCAGTGTGTCTGTATTAACCCCTCTCTCTCTCAGTGCAGTGTTAATGTACTGGAGTGTCCAGTCAGTGTGTCTGTATGAACCCCTCTCTCTCTCAGTGCAGTGTTAATGTACTGGAGTGTCCAGTCAGTGTGTCTGTATGAACCCCTCTCTCTCTCAGTGCAGTGTTAATGTACTGGAGTGTCCAGTCAGTGTGTCTGTATTAACCCCTCTCTCTCTCTCAGTGCAGTGTTACTGTACTGGAGTGTTCAGTCAGTGTGTCTGTATGAACCCCTCTCTCTCTCAGTGCAGTGTTAATGTACTGGAGTGTCCAGTCAGTGTGTGTATGAACCCCTCTCTCTCTCAGTGCAGTGTTAATGTACTGGAGTGTCCAGTCAGTGTGTGTGTATTAACCCCTCTCTCTCTCAGTGCAGTGTTAATGTACTGGAGTGTCCAGTCAGTGTGTGTATTAACCCCCCTCTCTCTCAGTGCAGTGTTAATGTACTGGAGTGTCTCTGCTTGTAGATTACATGGTCCCTGATGGAGGACAGGAGGAGCCGGAGGTCACACTGGGCGGTAGGTTCTCTTTGTCTCCCCCTGGTGGTGACTGTGACACAGGTGCAGTTCTGTCCTATTTCTGGGTCTGAGTTCTGATTAAATACAGAACTGCTGGAGCTGCTGTGATGCTGAAGTGAGAGGGACAGAGAGCAAGGTCCGGTGTTCATCCTCATGCACGGTCGAGCAGAGGCGCCGGTCCCGTCTGCGATGACGAATTCTCTCTCGCCGTCTCACCCTCTCTGCGGCTCAGGGGCGGAATCGTACGAGAACATGGTCACTACGGTGTACGCCCAGCCTCGGAGGAGCAGCGCCCCCCGCAGGACACCTGAGGAGCAGCAGGGCGGTAAGAGACTGCAGAGACTCTAGAGGGCAGGAGGGGACAGACACACACACAAAATATGGACAGACTCCCAGAAGGACAGTCCTGTCAGAATGTGGACAGTCCTGTGCTCTCTGTCTCTCTCTCAGTAGGACAGTCCTGTCAGAATGTGGACAGTCCTGTACTCTCTGTCTCTCTCTCAGTAGGACAGTCCTGTCAGAATGTGGACAGTCCTGTACTCTCTGTCTCTCTCTCAGTAGGACAGTCCTGTCAGAATGTGGACAGTCCTGTACTCTCTGTCTCTCAGTAGGACAGTCCTGTCAGAATGTGGACAGTCCTGTACTCTCTGTCTCTCAGTAGGACAGTCCTGTCAGAATGTGGACAGTCCTGTACTCTCTGTCTCTCAGTAGGACAGTCCTGTCAGAATGTGGACAGTCCTGTACTCTCTGTCCCTCTCTCAGTAGGACAGTCCTGTCAGAATATGGAGACCTCCCTGTACTCTGAGCCCTGGAGGTGCAACTCTGCTGACAGACCAGAGGGTGGCGCTCTGAGTGAGGAGGATGAAGGTGAGATCGGGTTTGACTTCCTTATCTACTGTTAAACGGTCTGGAAGTGATCTCTGAACGTGATCATTGGATTGAGGCTGGAGCAGGTGAGAGACGACACGTCTCAGTTCTTTCACCCCTGTCTCTCTCTCTCTCTCAATTCAATTCAATTCAATTCAAGGTGCTTTATTAGCATGACCGATGGGTACAATCAGTGTTGCCAAAGCAAATAAAAATAATAAAATTAACATAGAACAAAACAAAAAATAGAAGTAAAATAAAATCTACAGACATGTTACAGACATTTACAACAAAGACATATTATATAATATTGACATACTGTAGGCAGCTGGAGCATTATTGGGAGACGGACTCACTGTTCCTCAGGCTTTGACAGGAGATCACATACTGGGCTGCCAGATCAACTGAGTTCCCTCCTCCCTCTCCCAGTAGGATTGGGACCTGTTGTGGTTTTGGCAGGTGTGGGAACTCTGGGATTAGATTTCTGAATTTGGGGAAGAATGTTTCTCTAATCCCAGAGTATCTGTCACAGTGCAGTAGGAAGTGCACCTCTGTCTCTATTTCACCCTGCTGGCAGTGGGAGCACAGCCTGTCCTCTCTGGGCAGCCAGGTCTGCCTGTGTCGCCCAGTTTCTATGGCCAGGTTGTGGTCACTGAGCCTGTACTTCGTCAGGGTCTGTTTCTGTTAGTTATTTTTTATTTTGGTCAAATATTCAGCTAGTGTGTATTGTCTGTTTAAGGTTCTGTAGCATTCCAGTTTATGTTGTGTTTGTGTGTGTGTGTCCCAGTGTGTGAGATATTGCTGTTTGATCTGTGCTGTGATGTGGTTGAGTCTGGGTTGTGGTGCTCTAGCAGTGCTGTCCTGAGGCTGGTTAGTGTTGGTGTGGCTCAGGTCGGTGAGCCTCAGGACCAGCTGGCTCAGGGGGCTCTGTTTTGGGCTCAGCTCTTGGCTGAGCAGGGCTTTGTGGTGGTAGGAATTTTGGTCACTGTTTTTTAGGTGTAGCCAATACTTTAATACTCTCTTCTGTATGTTTATCAATAGTGGGTACTGGCCTAATTCGGCCCTGCACCCGTTGTTAGGAGTTTTTCTCTGCACACGGAGGATGATTCTACAGATCTCCATGTGCAGAGTTTCTGTGGGGTGTTTGTCCCATTGGGTGTAATCCTGGTCTGTGAGGGGACCCCACACTTCACTGCCGTATAGGGCAATGGGTTGGATTACACTTTCAAATATTTGGAGCCAGATTCTTGTTGGTGGGTTGATGTTGAAGAGCCTCCTTCTTATTGCGTAGAAAGCCCTGAGTGCCTTCTCCCTCAGTGCCTTCACTGCCAGGTCAAAACTCCCTGAAGAGCTGATGGTGAGACCGAGATATGTGTAGCTGGATGTGTGCTCCAATGTGTTGTTGTTCAGTGTGAGTTTGTACCTGTTTCCCTGAGGTCTGGCTTTCTTCTGGAAAACCATAACTCTGGTCTTGTCCAGATTGACTGTCAGTGTCCAGGTCTGACAGTCCTGCTCCAGCAGTGCCAGGTTCTGCTGTTCTGGGTCCAGATGGGCTGTCAGTGCCCAGGTCTGACAGTCCTGCTCCAGCAGTGCCAGGTTCTGCTGTTCTGGGTCCAGATGGGCTGTCAGTGCCCAGGTCTGACAGTCCTGCTCCAGCAGTGCCAGGTTCTGCTGTTCTGGGTCCAGATTGACTGTCAGTGCCCAGGTCTGACAGTCCTGCTCCAGCAGTGCCAGGTTCTGCTGTTCTGGGTCCAGATTGACTGTCAGTGCCCAGGTATGACAGTACTGCTCCAGCAGTGCCAGGTTCTGCTGTTCTGGGTCCAGATTGACTGTCAGTGCCCAGGTCTGACAGTCCTGCTCCAGCAGTGCCAGGCTCTGCTGTTCTGGGTCCAGATGGGTTGGCAGTGCCCAGGTCTGACAGTACTGCTCCAGCAGCGCCAGGTTCTGCTGCAGCCCCTGTTCTGTGGGCGACAGCTGGACCAGGTCATCTGCGTAGAGCAGGAACTTGATTTTTCTCTCCCTCTCTCTCCCTCATTCCCTGTCTCTCTCCCTCATTCCCCATCTCTCTCTCCCTGTCTCTCTTTCCAGATTATGTTGTCCCAGCAGAGGAGGAACAGGAGCAGATTGATAAAGAGGAAGGAGTCCATCTCTCTGTCTCCCTGTGTCTCCCTGAGACAGACCCTGACACAGGTCTTGACTATCTCCTCTAATCTTCTCCTGACTGACTCTCTGGCTGTGTGTCTGTACTGTACTGTGTGTGTTTGTACTGTGTAGTGTGTTTCTGTACTGTGTGTGTCTGTACTGTACTGTGAGTGTCTGTACTGTACTGTGTGTGTCTGTACTGTACTGTGAGTGTCTGAACTGTACTGAGTGTGTCTGTACTGTACTGTGAGTGTCTGAACTGTACTGTGAGTGTCTGAACTGTACTGAGTGTGTCTGTACTGTACTGTGAGTGTCTGAACTGTACTGTGAGTGTCTGTACTGTACTGTGTGAGTCTGTACTGTGTGTGTGTCTGTACTGTACTGAGTGTGTCTGTACTGTACTGTGAGTGTCTGAACTGTGTCTGTACTGTACTGTGTGTGTCTGTACTGTACTGTGTGTGTCTGTACTGTACTGAGTGTGTCTGAACTGTACTGTGAGTGTCTGAATTGTACTGTGTGTATTTACCATGACTGTGTGTGTTCTCTACTGTACTGTGTACTGCATGTGTCTGGACTCAGTCTCTAAACGTTCTATAGTGTGTCTGATTGACTGGATTATTGGACTAACAGCAGTATCTCTCTCTATAAACCTCAGATGGGGAGTCGTATGAAAATATGGACAATTCTACACATACTGTCCCCAATGGGCTTCCCAGAGGAAGAGCACCTGAAGAGGAGGAGGGTGAGAGAGAGTGAGAGAGTGAGAGAGTGAGAGAGAGAGTACTGGAGGAAGAGGGTACAGGACTGATCACTCCTCTCTCCTGTGTATCCAGATTCCTATGAGAAAATGGAGTCTCACGAGATGCAGCCACAAACTCACAGGGCTGTCTGACAGAGAGGTGAGAGGACAGAGGACAGGTGACTGGACCAAGGACTGTAGATGGACAGGCAGTGACTGGACAGTGGACGGGTTATTGGACAGAGGATGGGTGACTGGACAGTGCCGTGTCAAGATGTCTTCAAGCAGATCCTGTCTCGTCCCACAGGGAGAAGTTCTGAACCAGATTCAAGAGCCAGAGAGATATTCCATAACTGTGTCACGGTGTCCACACACACTGCACACAACCACACACTGTTCAATAACACACACTGCACACAACCCAATACTGTTCAATAACACACACTGCGCACAACCACACACTGTTCAATAACACACACTGCACACAACTATACACTGTTCAATGACACACACTGCGCACAACCACACACTGTTCAATGACACACACTGCGCACAACCACACACTGTTCAATGACACACACTGCGCACAACCACACACTGTTCAATGACACACACTGCACACAACCATACACTGTTCAATAACACACTGCACACAACCACACACTGTTCAATAACACACACTGCACACAACCACACACTGTTCAATAACACACACTGCACACAACCCAATACTGTTCAATAACACACACTGCGCACAACCACACACTGTTCAATGACACACACTGCACACAACCACACACTGTTCAATGACACACACTGCGCACAACCACACACTGTTCAATGACACACACTGCGCACAACCACACACTGTTCAATGACACACTGCCTTTTGATATTGAATAAATGAGTGAGAAAATGACTCTTGTCTGATGTTGCTGGTTGTGATTTTATGTCCAGAGCACACACACACACACACACACACGATGAAGAGGCCGCACCGAGTGTGAATTTGTACCTGTTTCCCTGAGGTCTGGCTTTCTTCTGGAAAACCATAACTCTGGTCTTGTCCAGATTGACTGTCAGTGCCCAGGTCTGACAGTCCTGCTCCAGCAGTGCCAGGTTCTGCTGTTCTGGGTCCAGATGGGCTGTCAGTGCCCAGGTCTGACAGTCCTGCTCCAGCAGTGCCAGGTTCTGCTGTTCTGGGTCCAGATGGGCTGGCAGTGTCCAGGTCTGACAGTCCTGCTCCAGCAGCGCCAGGCTCTGCTGTTCTGGGTCCAGATGGGCTGTCAGTGCCCAGGTCTGACAGTCCTGCTCCAGCAGTGCCAGGTTCTGCTGTTCTGGGTCCAGATGGGCTGTCAGTGCCCAGGTCTGACAGTACTGCTCCAGCAGTGCCAGGTTCTGCTGTTCTGGGTCCAGATGGGCTGTCAGTGCCCAGGTCTGACAGTCCTGCTCCAGCAGTGCCAGGTTCTGCTGTTCTGGGTCCAGATTGACTGTCAGTGCCCAGGTATGACAGTACTGCTCCAGCAGTGCCAGGTTCTGCTGTTCTGGGTCCAGATTGACTGTCAGTGCCCAGGTCTGACAGTCCTGCTCCAGCAGTGCCAGGTTCTGCTGCAGCCCCTGTTCTGGGTGTAGATGGGCAGGGCCCAGGTCTGGCGAATTGAAAATTGTGTGCTCATCGCTGTGAAAAGATGGAATTTGACGATCTAAAACACATGATCTGCAAAATTAAATAAGGATTATAATACCATTGGAAAATGACATGTAATGTGATACATGCCATGACCTGGTCTTGTGAGAAACCCACAGGTGGGGGTGCACACTAGTGGGGGTAGAGGGGATCCCCATGACCTGTAAAGCACTTTGAGTGGAGTGTCCAGAAAAGCGCTATATAAGTGTAAGCAATTATTATTATTATTTAAAACAGGTATAAGGGCACATCTCCAGGTGATCTCTGACTGTAAGAGCATAAAACAGCCCAACTTCCTTCTCTACCTACTTACATCTCTTGTTGCATAAAGCAGTGCAACAGTGTGATTGTACCCTTGGGAATACCGTTTTTAATGATGCAATACAAAATGTGTTTTAAAGTTTTGAATTAATCATATAAAGAATTTACAAATACAAACACAACCAGAGGATCAGAACCTGGTACAAGAGAATGAACCGAGAAAACATGAACCGCCAGAGGTAATGAAGTCAAGTATGTGATCAAATTGTATTTTTTACAGTTATCAGATGTTATATTATCACTTTCGTATTTTTCTTTTTTTATAGAATTTAAATAGCTTCAACTCCACCTCAAAAGTCCTAAAAGGGGAGGATTATTGGACCAGTTTGATTTATGAGTGTGAAATTGACCCAGAATGACTAATACATTTGCTATAAATAAGTGCTCTTTCCAGATTTTCTATTAAACAGCACAATAAAACATCAAAATCCGTCCATCTAAACAGCCCCTTTAACTGCCTGCACAGACACACACTCAGAGAGCGCCGTCAGCCCAAGACACACACAGGTCCCCCTGCACAGACACACACTCAGAGAGCGCCGTCAGCCCAAGACACACACAGGTCCCCCTGCACAGACACACACTCAGAGAGCGCCGTCAGCCCAAGACACACACAGGTCCCCCTGCACAGACACACACTCAGAGAGCGCTGTCAGCCCAAGACACACACAGGTCCCCCTGCACAGACACACACTCAGAGAGCGCCGTCAGCCCAAGACACACACAGGTCCCCCTGCACAGACACACACTCAGAGAGCGCCGTCAGCCCAAGACACACACAGGTCCCCCTGCACAGACACACACTCAGAGAGCGCCGTCAGCCCAAGACACACACAGGTCCCCCTGCACAGACACACACTCAGAGAGCGCCGTCAGCCCAAGACACACACAGGTCCCCCTGCACAGACACACACTCAGAGAGCGCCGTCAGCCCAAGACACACACAGGTCCCCCTGCACAGTCACACACTCAGAGAGCGCCGTCAGCCCGAGACACACACAGGTCCCCCTGCACAGTCACACACTCAGAGAGCGCCGTCAGCCCGAGACACACACAGGTCCCCCTGCACAGACACACACTCAGAGAGCGCCGTCAGCCCGAGACACACACAGGTCCCCCTGCACAGACACACACTCAGAGAGCGCTGTCAGCCCAAGACACACACAGGTCCCCCTGCACAGACACACACTCAGAGAGCGCCGTCAGCCCAAGACACACACAGGTCCCCCCTGCACAGTCACACACACAGGTCCCCCTGCACAGTCACACACTCAGAGAGCGCCGTCAGCCCGAGACACACACAGGTCCCCCTGCACAGACACACACTCAGAGAGCGCTCATTTCACTGGATAGAACTGATATCTCTTTAACTCTACCTGTAGTACAATATCGACCAGGAGTTGTCCAAACTAACTTCGTTTGTATTTTCACACACTGCATTCCAGAAAGATGAACGAGGAGAGATTAGCTGGGTTTTACAAAGATTCGTTCTCCACGTATAATTCCATTTCTTATCCTCCATGCCCACGCCCCCCGTGAACGGACCAGAAAGGAAGTCGGTCCTGATCGCGCTGGGATTTGCTTTGAACAAGCGTTCTGCACCTTCCGGAATGGCACTAGAAACTACCGCGTGTTCCTCAGGGCGATAGCGAGCTGGAGTCTCTCCAGGAATTCAGGAGTAAACAACCACCGTCTTCATTCAACAGCTGAGCCACGACATACTGTACATTGTGTTGTTAAACGAGTCTGTAAAAAAAACTTTTATTTTTACCCTTAATGTCTTTATTTTTCCAAATATGATATGTGTGTGGTGAAAAACTGTTTGTATAACAAAGTCCAATATAATCATACCAGCTTGTGGAAATTAGATCACTTAATTGGGATTTTTTTTTAATATCAAAGTTACATTTTAACAAAAAGTCAAGATCCCCAACATTCTGAAAAGTTATGTTTGGAATAAGATTCCAAATATTACATTTGTTATTAATATATTTCCTAATCCACTTAGTTTTAAATGTTATATTTGACATATAAAGTATATAACATTCATGCCACCTTGATGTTTAGGTTTACGCAGATGGTGTTTTCTAACAGAATGAGTTTTTTTCTTCCCAATAAAGTTATATAATACTCCGTCAGACTCATTACCGAGGTGCGAACAACATTCAGTGAAAGCGAAGCGGACACAAAGCGAGACTCGTGTTGTCCAGCGGTTTCAAACGAATAGAGATGCTCAATGTGTTTTTTGTGACAGTAGCCCTGAAACCATTCAGCATTTATTTTGGTGTCCCAGCGTAAACACTTTCTGGAGTTGTGATTTTATGTTGCAGACTCATATTAAAAAAGAGACCAATACTGATATTTGTTTTGAAGAAAAAGATGTTAAGTTGCAGCCCCATCGAATATAATACTAAAATGTCGTTCGTAATAAACGTAATTATTATTAAATTATTTGGCACGTTGTTACATACACAGAATGAAGTGGTCTGGGAAGAATCCTCTGAGCAGTTTAAAATGGATTAAAGGAATATCTACAGGCTAGTTCAAAATGTACAGATAGGACAGTGGTGCGGACGTTATATTTAATCTGTTTGGTAATCTGTACCCCTGACGGTGTCTTTGTTTTGAAGTGTTACGTGTTCTCTTGCTTGAACTGTAATTCGTGTTATTGATCAGAACGGAAGAGGCCAGAGAGATCGCCTCACGGCGGAAATGAACTGCGTCCCGCCACTAATGATGACGTCACCGGCTGTTAGTACCTCCCCTTCCGTTGCGGGACCTTTATCCCAGGAAGCCAGGAGCCACTTCCTTAGCAACGCCATGCAACGGCGTTGTGGTGCTCGAGCTGCGGGTTTTACTTTTGTTATTGTAAATCTTACCCGCATTGAAGACGCATCCTCTGAAAGGTCTGTATTAATCTCTCTCTCTCGCAGTGCAGTGCAGTGCAGTGTTAATGTACTGGAGTGTCAGTCAGTGTGTCTGTATTAACCCCTCTCTCTCAGTGTAGTGTTAATGTACTGGAGTGTCCAGTCAGTGTGTCTGTATTAACCCCTCTCTCTCTCAGTGCAGTGTTAATGTACTGGAGTGTCCAGTCAGTGTGTCTGTATTAACCCCTCTCTCTCTCTCAGTGCAGTGTTAATGTACTGGAGTGTCCAGTCAGTGTGTCTGTATTAACCCCTCTCTCTCAGTGCAGTGTTAATGTACTGGAGTGTCCAGTCAGTGTGTCTGTATGAACCCCTCTCTCTCTCAGTGCAGTGTTAATGTACTGGAGTGTCCAGTCAGTGTGTCTGTATTAACCCCTCTCTCTCTCAGTGCAGTGTTAATGTACTGGAGTGTCCAGTCAGTGTGTCTGTATGAACCCCTCTCTCTCTCTCAGTGCAGTGTTAATGTACTGGAGTGTCCAGTCAGTGTGTGTGTATGAACCCCTCTCTCTCTCTCAGTGCAGTGTTAATATACTGGAGTGTCCAGTCAGTGTGTCTGTATTAACCCCCCTCTCTCTCTCAGTGCAGTGTTAATGTACTGGAGTGTCCAGTCAGTGTGTCTGTATTAACCCCTCTCTCTCTCAGTGCAGTGTTAATGTACTGGAGTGTCCAGTCAGTGTGTGTGTATTAACCCCTCTCTCTCTCTCAGTGCAGTGTTAATGTACTGGAGTGTCCAGTCAGTGTGTCTGTATGAACCCCTCTCTCTCTCAGTGCAGTGTTAATGTACTGGAGTGTCCAGTCAGTGTGTCTGTATTAACCCCTCTCTCTCTCAGTGCAGTGTTAATGTACTGGAGTGTCCAGTCAGTGTGTCTGTATTAACCCCCCTCTCTCTCTCAGTGCAGTGTTAATGTACTGGAGTGTCCAGTCAGTGTGTGTGTATTAACCCCTCTCTCTCTCAGTGCAGGGTTGATGTATTAACCTGTCTTTCCAGTAGATGGCGGTGTTGCAGTGGCCCATTCCGGTCCAGCTGTGTTTGACTCTGTTGACGTCGTGGCTGGTGCTGAACGCCTGCTTTTGGGTCGGTGGTTCCGAAGCCCTGAACTCATCCACCCCTCCAGAACTCCCAGAGAACCACACGGGCCAGCCTCTAGGCCCGGCCTCCACGGCAACTGTCTCCACAGCGACCGACCTGGTGACCGCTGGACCTGCATCAGGGGAAACTTTCACCACCAGTCCTGGTACCAGGGCAGCAGTCTCCACGACAACGGAGTCCATGGCAACCCGGGCTTCGGGAATGGACCCCACTGTCTCCACGACGACCTCCGCCTCAGGTGTGTGGTCACTCCTGTCTCTGCTGTGTGTCTCTGTGTCTGTGTCTCTCTGTGTGGACAGAGCTGTGTCCCTGTGACCTCAGTCTCTCTGTGTCTCTGTGTGTGGACAGAGCTGTGTCCCTGTGACCTCAGTCTCTCTGTGTCTCTGTGTGTGGACAGAGCTGTGTCCCTGTGACCTCAGTCTCTGTGTGTGGACAGAGCTGTGTCCCTGTGACCTCAGTCTCTCTGTGTCTCTGTGTGTGGACAGAGCTGTGTCCCTGTGACCTCAGTCTCTCTGTGTCTCTGTGTGTGGACAGAGCTGTGTCCCTGTGACCTCAGTCTCTCTGTGTCTCTCTGTGTGGACAGAGCTGTGTCCCTGTGACCTCAGTCTCTGTGTGTGGACAGAGCTGTGTCCCTGTGACCTCAGTCTCTCTGTCTCTGTGTCTCTCTGTGTGGACAGAGCTGTGTCCCTGTGACCTCAGTCTCTATGTGTGGACAGAGCTGTGTCCCTGTGACCTCAGTCTCTCTGTCTCTGTGTCTCTCTGTGTGGACAGAGCTGTGTCCCTGTGACCTCAGTCTCTATGTGTGGACAGAGCTGTGTCCCTGTGACCTCAGTCTCTCTGTCTCTGTGTGTCCCTGTGACCTCAGTCTCTCTGTGTCTCTCTGTGTGGACAGAGCTGTGTCCCTGTGACCTCAGTCTCTCTGTGTCTCTCTGTGTGGACAGAGCTGTGTCCCTGTGACCTCAGTCTCTCTGTGTCTCTCTGTGTGGACAGAGCTGTGTCCCTGTGACCTCAGTCTCTCTGTGTCTCTCTGTGTGGACAGAGCTGTGTCCCTGTGACCTCAGTCTCTCTGTGTCTCTCTGTGTGGACAGAGCTGTGTCCCTGTGACCTCAGTCTCTCTGTCTCTCTGTGTGGACAGAGCTGTGTCCCTGTGACCTCAGTCTCTCTGTCTCTCTGTGTGGACAGAGCTGTGTCCCTGTGACCTCAGTCTCTCTGTCTCTGTGTCTCTCTGTGTGGACAGAGCTGTGTCCCTGTGACCTCAGTCTCTCTGTGTCTCTGTGTCTCTCTGTGTGGACAGAGCTGTGTCCCTGTGACCTCAGTCTCTATGTGTGGACAGAGCTGTGTCCCTGTGACCTCAGTCTCTCTGTCTCTGTGTCTCTCTGTGTGGACAGAGCTGTGTCCCTGTGACCTCAGTCTCTCTGTCTCTCTGTGTCTCTCTGTGTGGACAGAGCTGTGTCCCTGTGACCTCAGTCTCTCTGTGTCTCTCTGTGTGGACAGAGCTGTGTCCCTGTGACCTCAGTCTCTGTGTCTCTCTGTGACCCAGTCTCTCTGTGTCTCTCTGTGTGGACAGAGCTGTGTCCCTGTGACCTCAGTCTCTCTGTGTCTCTCTGTGTGGACAGAGCTGTGTCCCTGTGACCTCAGTGTCTCTGTGTCTCTCTGTGTGGACAGAGCTGTGTCCCTGTGACCTCAGTCTCTCTGTGTGGACAGAGCTGTGTCCCTGTGACCTCAGTCTCTCTGTGTGGACAGAGCTGTGTCCCTGTGACCTCAGTCTCTCTGTGTGGACAGAGCTGTGTCCCTGTGACCTCAGTCTCTCTGTGTCTCTCTGTGTGGACAGAGCTGTGTCCCTGTGACCTCAGTCTCTGTGTCTCTCTGTGACCCAGTCTCTCTGTGTCTCTCTGTGTGGACAGAGCTGTGTCCCTGTGACCTCAGTCTCTCTGTGTCTCTCTGTGTGGACAGAGCTGTGTCCCTGTGACCTCAGTCTCTCTGTGTCTCTCTGTGTGGACAGAGCTGTGTCCCTGTGACCTCAGTGTCTCTGTGTCTCTCTGTGTGGACAGAGCTGTGTCCCTGTGACCTCAGTCCTGGGCTCTGTGACCTCAGCTGTTGCTGTGATCTCCACGACTGTGACCAGACAGACCTGCGCAGTGTCTTCACCTCCTGTGTGGAGGAGGCTGGCAGGTGAGATCCACGGTGTGTGTGTGTGTGTGTGTGTGTGTGTGTGTGTGTGTGTGTGTGTGTGTGTGTGTGTGTGTGTGTGTGTGTGTGTGTGTGTGTGTGTGTGTGTGTGTGTGTGTGTGTGTGTGTGTGTGTGTGTGTGTGTGTGTGTGTGTGTTGCAGGTCTCCCAGTGTCCAGTGTGTGGAGGACTGGGGTTACAGGTGTGTGTGTGTGTGTGTGTTGCAGGTCTCCCAGTGTCCAGTGTGTGGAGGGCTGGATGCTCTTCAAGGTGAATGTGGCCTCTGGGATACTGTGGCGAACAGAGGGACAGACGAACCTCCTCTGTGTGCAGACAGACAGTAAGAGACCCTCTGACCTCTGACCTCTCTACTTCACTTCTCAATTTCCTCTTATCAATGTCATTAACACTCTCTGAGAGTCCAGTCAGTGTGTGTGTATGAACCCCTCTCTCTCTCAGTGCAGTGTTAATGTACTGGAGTGTCCAGTCAGTGTGTGTGTATTAACCCCTCTCTCTCTCTCAGTGCAGTGTTAATGTACTGGAGTGTCCAGTCAGTGTGTGTGTATTAACCCCTCTCTCTCTCAGTGCAGTGTTCATGTACTGGAGTGTCCAGTCAGTGTGTCTGTATTAACCCCTCTCTCTCTCAGTGCAGTGTTAATGTACTGGAGTGTCCAGTCAGTGTGTGTATTAACCCCTCTCTCTCTCAGTGCAGTGTTAATGTACTGGAGTGTCCAGTCAGTGTGTGTGTATTAACCCCTCTCTCTCTCTGTGCAGTGTTAATGTACTGGAGTGTCCAGTCAGTGTGTGTGTATTAACCCCTCTCTCTCTCTCTCTCAGTGCAGTGTTAATGTACTGGAGTGTCCAGTCAGTGTGTCTGTATTAACCCCTCTCTCTCTCTCAGTGCAGTGTTAATGTACTGGAGTGTTCAGTCAGTGTGTTTGTACAGGTGGGGTGAGCTCCTGGTCCTCTCCGTCAGTGTCTCGGTTCCCTGAGCTGGGCTCTTCCTGGGTGAGCCCTGCTCCTTGGCCCTTCTACAGGGTAAGAGCTGTGCTGGGGTGGGGGCTCGGTGCTGTCTGTCTGTCTGTCTGTCTGTCTGTCTCGCGAATAGAGAGTGAGATGAGAGGGCTGTTGCGATCCCATGATCCTGTCTGTCTGTGTGTCGCAGGCTGATGACGTCATCCTGACCTATTTCCCAGCCTCCTCTGCTGTGGGCGTGTTCGGACAGCCCTCCCCGGGAGCGCTGGGCTCCTCCTGCGTGGACTGGAACCCGGCTGGTAAGGTCAGGGGTCAGAGGTCAGCAGGGCGGAGCCGGGAGTGTGGGGGGGTGTCAGGGTGGGGTCAGAGGTCAGCAGTTCATGGGGTGGAGCTGGGAGTGTCGGGGTGTCCTGGGGTCGCAGAGGAGGACAAGTGGACAGGTTA